>NC_084753.1:41250755-41285755 GCF_033978785.1 Entelurus aequoreus
GTGGTATATATATAATATATATATATATATATATATGTGTATGTATATATATATATATATATATATATATATATATATATATATATATATATATATATATATATATGTGTATGTATATATATATATATATATATATATATATATGTGTATGTATATATATATATATATATATATATGTGTATGTATATATATATATATATATGTGTATGTATATATATATATATATATATATATTTATATATATATATATGTATGTTATATATATATATATATATATATATATATATATATATATATATATATATATATATATATATATATATATATATTATATATATATATATAATATATATATATATATATATATATATATATATATATATATATATATATATATATATATATATATACACATATAGCCGTCTACCAGCAAGTTTTAGAGCACTTCATGCTTCCTGCTGCTGACCTGCTCTATGGAGATGGAGATTTCAAGTTCCAACAGGACTTGGCGCCTGCACACAGCGCAAAATCTACCCGTGCCTGGTTTACGGACCATGGTATTTCTGTTGTAAATTGGCCCGCCAACTCCCCTGACCTTAGCCCCATAGAAAATCTGTGGGGTATTGTGAAAAGGAAGATGCAGAATGCCAGACCCAAAAACGCAGAAGAGTTGAAGGCCACTATCAGAGCAACCTGGCTCTCATAACACCTGAGCAGTGCCAGAAACTCATGGACTCCATGCCACGCCGTATTAACGCAGTAATTGAGGCAAAAGGAGCTCCAACCAAGTATTGAGTATTGTACATGCTCATATTTTTAATTTTCATACTTTTCAGTTGGTCCACATTTCTAAAAATCCTTTTTTGTATTAGCCTTAAGTAATATTCTAATTTTGTGACACACGGAATTTTGGATTTTCATTTGTTGCCACTTCAAATCATCAAAATTAAATGAAATAAACATTTGAATGCATCAGTCTGTGTGCAATGAATAAATATAATGTACAAGTTACACCTTTGAATGCAATTACTGAAATAAATCAAGTTTTTCAAAATATTCTAATTTACTGGCTTTTACCTGTATATATATGTGTATGTGTATATATATATATATATATATATATTAATATATATATATATATATATATATATATATATATATACACACACACACAATAAAAGACTTGCAATATTTCAGTTGATGTGTAATGAATCCAGAATGTAGGACATTTTCATGTTTTTAGTTGCATTACCGAAAATAAAGGACTTTATCACAATATTCTAATTTTCTGAGACAGTCCTGTATATACATATATACATACATACATATATATTCATACATACATATATATTCATACATACATATATGTTCATACATACATATATATTAATACATATATATATACACACATATATACATACATAAACATATATATATACACATATATATACATATACACATGCATATATATATATATACATACATAAACATATATATATATATACATACATATACATGCATATATATATACACACACATATATGCAGTATATATACATACATACATACGGGAATTGATGAAAAGGGAATGAAAAAAATGTCAGTATAGAAGTTGGCAAAGGAGGAAGTACTCACACTTCATGAAGATGGTGGTGTTGGCATATAGTGTCTTCCGGAACACAGCCTGCTGGCTCTGAAAATACAACCAATAGAGTTGAAATGAGTTGTGTTTACATTTTTCAAAAACGGTCAAGAAATGTTGAAGTAGTAACGTGTTGAATTGAGAAAAAATGGGGAATTTCGGGAAATGCGGGAATTTTTTGGAAAATGGTAAAAACTTGAATGGTCTGAATGAGTTCAACATGGTTGGTGTTGGAATTTTTCAAATCGGTCGAGAAATGTTGAAGTATTAACGTGTTGAGTTGAGAAATTGTATTACAGAATTCCCAGAATTTCGGGAAAACCGGAAATTTTTCCTGTTCAAAAACCCCCACTTCTGTCCTGGTTAAGAGGAATGTTTTGGACGGTGGAACGGTTGAAATGTGTTGAAAAATGTGGAAGGAGTAGTCGCCAGAAAAAAAAAGGGTGGAATAGGGATTTGGGAAAGCAGGAATTCTGGAAAATCCTGGAATCTTTTTGAACTTTGAATTTCCAGAATGGTGGAACATTTTTGTTTCACTACTTTTGGTTTGTTCTGTGTGGTGTTTGTGTCTCCTCTCAATTGCACTTCTGAGTGTTGAATTGGATTACATTGTTATGGTATTGCTGTGTATTGTTTTGTTGGATTGATTAATTAAAAAAAAAAAATTGGTTTTTAAATAAAATAATTAAAAAAAAAAAATCGATTAAAAAAAAAAAGGGAATCGATTCTGAATCGCACAACGTGAGAATCGCGATTCGAATTCGAATCGATTTTTTCCCCACACCCCTAATAAATAGCTAATGATAATATTTAGCAGAAGAAAATAGGATAAGTAGGACGAATTGAAAGGATAAAAGTAGATGTTTTCAGACATAATTGAAAGTATTTACGAGACTTAAGTTGTGACAGCTGGGGCTAGCAGCTAGCAGCTAGCAGCTAGGCGGCTAGCCTGCTAGCAAAAGCGCGAACTTACTGAAGAAACGAAGGAGAAAAAAAAAGTACAAACTGTGACACGGACCTAGTTGACCTCCACATTCCGTAGCGACACCTCCGCCGTTCTCCCGGGAGCGAAAAGAGCCGCAAAAAAGCAACAAACATGAGGAGTGTGCGACACTGTTGGACATGTTTGTTACACCGGGGAGCATCCGGGTTACTTGTCCCTGTAGTGCACACATCCGGGTTACTTGTCCCTGTAGTGCACACATCCGGGTTACTTGTCCCTGTAGTGCACAGCTCTCGCCAGAGGGGGCGACAAAACGCAGGAAGAACGACGCTATACGAAAAATATACTATATGCACCACAGGTGTCACTTCATTTTATTTGGCCCTCAAAAGCCTGGAAATAATATGTATCAATAAAGTACTGTAACTAAATGTATTATTTCTTTCTATTTTGTACTCCATGTAATGATAATTTTAACTTAAATATTGTCTAATTATGCAAAAATATATGATCAAACATTCAAACCATGTTTAAATAGAAATTAATACTAATAATAATGATTTCGAAGCAAGTTGTCCATCAAATGGTGCAATGTAAAAAATAGCAATAGATTTCATGGGAAAAGTGTGAAATTGACTGTGTTTTTTTTACAGTATTTTTCTCTAAATGAAAAAATAACCTGTACTTTTTTTTACTGTAATAAACTGTGGTGTTGTTCTGGCATTTACAGTAATACACATACACATCTAGTTGTTGATTTGCGGTAAAAAACAAAAAAACAAAAACAAAAAACCTGGCATGTCAGCTCAGGTGCCAAAATTTTACTGTAAAATTTAATTTTTTTTTATTTAGAGTAAAAAAAAACAAATGTAAATTTTACCGTAAAATTCTGGCAACTGAGCTGCTTTTTTTTTTTTTTTTTACCATAAAAATGTGTTTTACTGTAATAAACTGTGGTGTCGTTTTGGCATTTACAGTAATACACTGAAAAATCTACAGTTGTTGATTTGCGGTAAAAAAAACAACAACCTGGCATGTCAGCTCAGGTGCCCAAAATTTTACTGTAAAATCGCAGTTTTTTTTATTTACAGTAAAAAAACAAATGTACATTTTAAAAAATTTTTTAAAAAAAATTGTTTTAACCATAACAACTTTTTTTTACTGTAATAAACTGTGGTGCCATTTTGGCATTTACAGTAATACACTGAAAAATCTAGTTGTTGATTTGCAGTAAAAAAACAAAAAAAAACCTGGCAGCTAAGGTGCCAAAATTTTACTGTTAAAAAAACACACAAAAAAACTGGCATGTCAGCTCAGGTGCCAAAATTTTACCGTAAAATTGCGTTTATTTTAAATTTACAGTAAAATTCTGGCAACTGAGTTTCTTTTTTTTTTTTACCATCAAAACTTTTTTTACTGTAATAAACTGTGGTGCCGTTTTGGCATTTACAGTAATACACCGAAAAATCTACACTTGTTGATTTGCGGTAAAAATAAATAAATAAATAAAATAAAAATAAAAAATTAAAAAAACTTGCATGTCAGCTCAGGTGCCCAAATTTTACTGTAAAATTGCAGTTTTTCTTTTATTAAAGTAAAAGAACAAATGTACATCCATCCATTTTTTACCGCTTGTCCCTTTTGGGGTCGTGGGGGACTTAGAGATCTCAGCTGCATTCGGGCGGAAGGCGGATTACACCCTGGACAAGTCGCCACCTCATCGCAGGGCCACAAATATACATTTTACAGTAAAATTCTGGCAACTAAGCAGCCTTTTTTTTTTTTTTTTACCATAAAAACAGCAGTAGTTTTTCCATTTACAGTAATATACACTACATTTTGAGGTGAAATTATTGCAATTTTTGTACATTTTAGTTTAAAAAAAAATCTACTAATTAAATACATAAAACATGGTGTTATAATAAAAGTGGCCCTTTGGGGCCAAACATAACTGATTACTGATCACGACTGGGTTACTAGTCCCTGTAGTGCACAGTTCTCGCCACAGGGGGCGACACTACACAGGAAGAACGACGCTATACGGGTTTTTATTTTGGAATCCCACCGGAAGTGTGAGCTATGGCGCACTTCTGGAAAAGTGCCTGCGTTGTTGGCGGCTTGACACTGTGGAATCTCTACGCGAGAAGAAACGCAGTTAACTTCAAACTTGCTTTTTTTTGCAGCAAGTGGAAGATCTTCGCCTGTGAGTGTTTGTGATGGACGTGAAACAGCCCATCCCCGGGTAGGATGTATACTCTTTCCTCTTAATACACGTTTATTATATACTGATGTATATTTTGTCTTTATTTCCATGACAATCCGGCTGATATCAAATAGCACTAAAGATGTATTTGCCTTTTCCACAGTGGTGTGCCAGGAGGTGACGGCAAAGAGAAGTTCATGACA
Source organism: Entelurus aequoreus (assembly GCF_033978785.1). Taxonomy (NCBI): domain Eukaryota; kingdom Metazoa; phylum Chordata; class Actinopteri; order Syngnathiformes; family Syngnathidae; genus Entelurus; species Entelurus aequoreus. The sequence continues at coordinate 41,255,746 of NC_084753.1, forward strand.
AGTCAGCAGGTTGCCTTCTACAGGTGTGTTTGATTCTATTCTGTCATATTCAACTAATATTGTGCTTATTATTTTATTACTCCTTGTTTCATGCAATGCAATGATGTCAAATTCATGTTTTTGTAAATAAATAACATATTTGTCATGTATTGTTTATATTAAATTACAGTATGTATATTAAATATTAATTCATATTTTAATGTATTATGCTGTTATATTTTTATAAGTTGAATTTATATTTCCGAAATAAAAATTGCTGCGTGTTGACTCGTTTTGTGCAATTTTTTGTTATAGTTAACTAATATTTTGTAATTAAAATTATTATTTTTTTGATTTATACAGAATTATTTTGTTGGAATAAGATAATATTTTTGTGTTCAAATATCATTCAGTATGTTCTTGTCTGGTGCAGTTTTATTTTGTTAAACTAAACTAATATTCTTGTTTTGTACAATTTTTGTTGTATTTAATTTATATTTTGTAATTGACATAATTATTTTCTTGATTTATACAGGATAATTTTGTTGGATTAAAGTAATATTTTTTAGTTAATATTATTAATTATGTTCTTGTTTGGTGCAGTTTTATTTTGTTAAACTAAATTAGTATATTTGTAATTTAATATAAATTCATATTTTTTTGTTTTGTGCAATTTTTGTTATAGTTAACTAATATTTTGTAATTAAAATTATTATTTTTTTGATTTATACAGAATTATTTTGTTGGAATAAGCTAATATTTTTGTGTTCAAATATCATTCAGTATGTTCTTGTCTGGTGCAGTTTTATTTTGTTAAACTAAACTATTTGTAATTAAATATAAATTCACATTTACTTGCTTTGGGCAATTTTTGTTATACTTTACTATATATTTTGAAATTCAAATCATGATTTTATTGATTTATACAGGATTATTTTGTTGGAATAAACTCACATTTATGTGTTAAATTATTCAGTAGGTTATTTTTTGATGCAATTTTATTTTGTTAAACTAAACTAATATATTTGTAATCAAATATAAATCCATAGTTTTTTTGTTTTGTGATATTTGTGTTATACCTAACTAATATTTTGTAATAAAATGATTATTTTCTTGATTTATACAGAATAATTTTGTTGGAATAAGCTAATATTTTTGTGTTAAAATATTATTCAGTATGTTCTTGTTTGGTGCAGTTTTATTTTGTTAAACTAAACAATTTGTAATTAACTATAAATTCACATTTTCCTGCTTTAGGCAATTTTTGTTATACTTTACTATATATTTTGAAATTCAAGTCATGATTTTATTGACTTATACAGGATTATTTTGTTGGAATAAACTCACATTTATGTGTTAAATTATTCAGTATTGTTTGGTGCAATTTTATTTTGTTAAACTAAACTAATATATTTGTAATCAAATATAAATTCATAGTTTTTTTTGTTTTGTGATATTTGTGTTGTACTTAACTAATATTTTGTAATAAAATGATTATTTTCTTGATTTATACAGAATTATTTTGTTGGAATAAGCTAATATTTTTGTGTTCAAATATTATTCAGTATGTTCTTGTCTGGTGCAGTTTTATTTTGTTAAACTAAACTAATATATATGTAATTGAATATAATTTCTATTTTCTTGTTTTGTACAATTTTTGTTATATTTAATTTATATTTTGTAATTAACATAATTATTTTCTTGATTTATACAGGATTATTTTGTTGGATTAAACTAATATTTTTTAGTTAATATTATTAATTATGTTCTTGTTTGGTGCAGTTTTATTTTGTTAAACTAAATTAATATATTTGTAATTTAATATAAATTCATATTTTTTTGTTTTGTGCAATTTTTGTTATACTTAACTAATATTTTGTAATAAAATTATTATTTTCTTGATTTATACAGAATTATTTTGTTGGAATAAGCTAATATTTTTGTGTTCAAATATTATTCAGTATGTTCTTGTCTGGTGCAGTTTTATTTTGTTAAACTAAACTATTTGTAATTAAATATAAATTCACATTTTCTTGCTTTGGGCAATTTTTGTTATACTTTACTATATATTTTGAAATTCAAGTCATGATTTTATTGATTTATACAGGATTATTTGTTGGAATAAACTCACATTTATGTGTTAAATTATTCAGTAGGGTTATTGTTTTGATGCAATTTTATTTTGTTAAACTAAACTAATATATTTGTAATCAAATATAAATCCATAGTTTTTTTGTTTTGTGATATTTGTGTTATACTTAACTAATATTTTGTAATAAAAAGATTACTTTCTTGATTTATACAGAATTATTTTGTTGGAATAAGCTAATATTTTTGTGTTCAAATATTATTCAGTATGTTCTTGTCTGGTGCAGTTTTATTTTGTTAAACTAAACTCATATATATGTAATTGAATATAATTTCTATTTTCTTGTTTTGTACAATTTTTGTTATATTTAATTTATATTTTGTAATTAACATAATTATTTTCTTGATTTACACAGGATAATTTTGTTGGATTAAGCTAATATTTTTTTTAGTTAATATTATTAATTATGTTCTTGTTTGGTGCAGTTTTATTTTGTTAAACTAAATTAATATATTTGTAATTTAATATAAATTCATATTTTTTTGTTTTGTGCAATTTTTTCTTATAGTTAAGTAATATTTTGTAATTAAAATTATGATTTTCTTGATTTATACAGAATTATTTTGTTGGAATAAGCTAATATTTTTGTGTTCAAATATTATTCAGTATGTTCTTGTCTGGTGCAGTTTTATTTTGTTAAACTAAACTATTTGTAATTAAATATAAATTCACATTTACTTGCTTTGGGCAATATTTGTTATACTTTACTATATATTTTGAAATTCAAATCATGATTTTATTGATTTATACAGGATTATTTTGTTGGAATAAACTCACATTTATGTGTTAAATTATTCAGTATTGTTTGGTGCAATTTTATTTTGTTAAACTAAACTAATATATTTGTAATCAAATAAAAATTCATAGTTTTTTTGTTTTGTGATATTTGTGTTATACTTAACTAATATTTTGTAATAAAATTATTATTTTCTTGATTTATACAGAATTATTTTGTTGGAATAAGATAATATTTTTGTGTTCAAATATTATTCAGTATGTTCTTGTCTGGTGCAGTTTTATTTTGTTAAACTAAACTAATATATTTGTAATTGAATATAATTTCTATTTTCTTGTTTTGTAAAATTTTTGTTATATTTAACTTATATTTTGTAATCAACATAATTATTTTCTTGATTTATACAGGATAATTTTGTTGGATTAAACTAATATTTTTTTAGTTAATATTATTAATTATGTTCTTGTTTAGTGCAGTTTTATTTTGTTAAACTAAATTAATATATTTGTAATTTATTATAAATTCATATTTTTTGTTTTGTGCAATTTTTGTCATACTTAACTAATATTTTGTAATCAAAATCATTATTTTCTTGATTTATGCAGAATTATTTTGTAGGATTAAACTAATATTTTTGTGTTGAAATATCATTCAGTATGTTCTTGTTTGGAGCAGTTTTATTTTGTAAAACTAAACTAATATATTTGTAATTGAATATAAATTCTTATTTTCTGCAATTTTTGTTATACTTAAGTAATATTTTGTAATTAAAATTATGATTTTCCTGATTTATACAGAATTATTTTGTTGGAATAAACAAATATTTTTGTGATGAAATATTATTCAGTATGTTTTTGTTTCATGGAGTTTTATTTTCTTAAACTAATATATTTGTAATTAAATATAAATTAATATTTTTTTGTTTTGTGCAGTTTTTGTTATACTTAACTAATATTTTGTAATTAGAATTATTATTTTCTTGATTTATACAGAATTATTTTGTTGGATTAAACTAATATTTTTTTAGTTAATATTATTAATTATGTTCTTGTTTGGTGCAGTTTTATTTTGTTAAACTAAATTAATATATTTGTAATTTATTATAAATTCATTTTTTTTGTTTGTGCAATTTTTTTTATACCTAACTAATATTTTGTTATTAAAATAATTATTTTATTGATTTATACAGAATTATTTTGTAGGATTAAACTAATATTTTTGTGTTAAAATCTTATTCAGTATGCTCTTGTTTGGTGCAGTTTTATTTTGTTAAACTAAATTAATATATTTGTAATTAAATACAAATTCATATGTTCTTGTTTTGTGCAATTTTTGTTATACTTAACTATTATTTAGTAATTAAAATTATTAATTTTTTGATTTATACAAAATTATTTCGTTGGAATAAACCAATATTTTTGTGTTGAAATATTATTCAGTATGTTTTTGTTTTGTGGAGTTTTATTTTCTTAAACTAATATATTTGTAATTAAATATAAATTAATGTTGTTTTTGTTTTGTGCAGTTTTTGTTATACTTAACTGATATTTTGTAATAAAAATGATTATTTTCTTGATTTATACAGAATTATTTTGTTGGATTAAACTAATATTTTTTTTAGTTAATATTATTAATTATGTTCTTGTTTGGTGCAGTTTTATTTTGTTAAACTAAGTTAATATATTTGTAATTTATTATAATTCATTTTTTTGTTTGTGCAATTTTTGTTATACTTAACTAATATTTTGTTATTAAAATAATTATTTTATTGATTTATACAGAATTATTTTGTAGGATTAAACTAATATTTTTGTGTTAAAATCTTATTCAGTATGTTCTTGTTTGGAGCAGTTTTATTTTGTTAAACTAAATTAATATATTTGTAATTAAATACAAATTCATATGTTCTTGTTTTGTGCAATTTTTGTTATACTTAACTATTATTTAGTAATTAAAATGATTAATTTCTTGATTTATACAAAATTATTTTATTACTTTTAGTTAATATTATTAATTATGTTCTTGTTTGGTGCAGTTTTATTTTGTTAAACTAAGTTAATATATTTGTAATTTATTATAAATTCATTTTTTTGTTTGTGCAATTTTGTTATACTTAACTAATATTTTGTTATTAAAATAATTATTTTATTGATTTATACAGAATTATTTTGTAGGATTAAACTAATATTTTTGTGTTCAAATCTTATTCAGTATGCTCTTGTTTGGAGCAGTTTTATTTTGTTAAACTAAATTAATATATTTGTAATTAAATACAAATTCATATGTTCTTGTTTTGTGCAATTTTTGTTATACTTAACTATTATTTAGTAATTACAATTATTAATTTCTTGATTTATACAAAATTATTTTGTTGGAATAAACCAATATTTTTGTGTTGAAATATTATTCAGTATGTTTTTGTTTTGTGGAGTTTTATTTTCTTAAACTAATATATTTGTAATTAAATATAAATTAATATTGTTTTTGTTTTGTGCAGTTTTTGTTATACTTAACTAATATTTTGTAATAAAAATTATTATTTTCTTGATTTATACAGGATTATTTTGAATTAAAATCATATTTTTGTGTTGAATATTTTGTTAAACTAAACTCATATATTTGTCATTAAATACAAATTCAAATGTTCTTGTTTTGTGCAATTTTTGTTATACTTAACTCATTTTTGAATTCCTACTGAACATATTGCGTTCATATTTGGCAGGCGCCAGACGCGGGGTCCCAGAATGCAGTTCCAGGCTCTTCTGGACACGTTGGTGCTCACGGAGAAGGGGGCCCGATTTGAAGTGCTGGAACCAGGAAGTCAGGTGAACTGAAAAGAGATCATATTTACTCAAGTGTTTGTCCCTAAAAACAATATTTGTGAAACACATTTTTAAGATGATGTTGACTTTTTGGTGGAATGAACAGCTCTACAACAAAAGTCAACATTTGTTTTGTAATACATGAATTAATGTATTCATCCCCTGAGGGATTTGATGGGGGGAAAAAAAAGATTATTTTCCAACGACTTGTGTTGTTGTTGTTGTTGTCAGACCAAGCTGCTGGCGTGTGTGCTACACTGCAAAAAGTCAGTGTTCAAAAACAAGAAAGAAATTACAAAAATGAGGGCTATTTTACTTGAACTAAGCAAAATTATCTGCCAATAGAACAAGAAAATTTGGCTTGTCAACACTTTCCAAAACAAGTCAAATTAGCTAACCTCAATGAACCCAAAAATACCTTAAAATAAGTATATTCTCACTAATAATAACAAGTGTACTACTATATGAGTACGTATTTTCTATTGTTTCACTGAAAATAAAACAGCAAAGTCCATTTGGCTGTCATCTGTTTGAATTATGAGACACAATTGTGTCAAAGTCAGGATTTTTTATTTTACATGCTTGAAATAAGAAATGATTACTTTAAAAAAGTAGTTTTATACTTGTAAGTGTTGATGACACAACAGTTGATATTCTAGTTTCAAGCATGTTTTACTCAATATAGGTCATCACATCTCAGCAACAAGCTGTAATATCTTACTGACATCATTTAGGACCAAAACACTTAAAACAAGTAAAACACTCAAACATAAAATCTTATGTATGGCCGTGTAAGTCCCTGGATGCCCAAAATGTCCACAACACACCCAGCCAAGTCCAACGGGGAGGGGGGGGGGATAAAAGTTGGAAAAGTGGGCAAAAGTCCCAAAAATGTTCAAAATACCTACCCAGGTTCGAGTCCCACAAGTCCCGCCGCCGGCTGGGATGCTCAAAATGTCCAAAACGCGCCCAGCAAAGTCCCACGGGAAGGCGGGGAGAAAAGTGACAAAAGTCGGTAAAATGTTCAAAAATCACACCCGGGTTCGAGTGCCACAATTCTTAGGACTTGTGGCACTCGAACCTGGGTAGGTATTTTTTAATATTTTTGGGACTTTTGCCGACTTTTCCAACTTTTATCCCCCCCCCTCCCCGTGGGACTCGACTGGGTGTGTTATGGACATTTTGGGCATTCCGGGACTAGCGCGGCCGGCGGCGGGACTTGTGGGACTCGAACCTGGTTAGGTATTTTTTAACATTTTTGGGACTTTTGCCGACTTTTCAAACTTTTATCCCCCATCCCCGTGGGACTCGGCTGGGTGTGTTATGGACATTTTGGGCATCCCGGGACTAGTACGGCCGGCGGCGGGACCTGTGGGACTCGAACCTGGGTAGGTATTTTTTAACATTTTTGGGACTTTTGCCGAATTTTCCAACTTTTATCCCCCCTCCCTGTGGGACTCGGCTGGGTGTGTTATGGACATTTTGGGCATCCCGGGACTAGTGTGGCCGGCGGCGGAACTTGTGGGACTCGAACCTGGGTAGGTATTTTTTAACATTTTTGGGACTTTTGCCGACTTTTCCAACTTTTATCCCCCCTCCCCGTGGGACTCAGCTGGGTGTATTATGGACATTTTGGGCATGCCGGGACTAGTGTGGCCGGCGGCAGGACTTGTGGGACTCGAACCTGGGTAGGTTTTTTTATTTTTATTTTTAGGACTTTTGCCGACTTTTCCAACTTTTATCCCCCCTCCCTGTGGGACTCGGCTGGGTGTGTTATGGACATTTTGGGCATCCCGGGACTTGCGCGGCCGGCGGGGGGACTTGTGGGACTCAAACCTGGGTAGATATTTTTTAACATTTTTGGGACTTTTGCCGACTTTTCCAACTTTTATCCCCCCTCCCTGTGGGACTCGGCTGGGTGTGTTATGGACATTTTGGGCATCCCGGTACTTGCGCGGCCGGCGGCGGGACTTGTGGGACTCGAACCTGGGTAGGTATTTTTTAACAATTTTGGGACTTTTGCCGACTTTTCCAACTTTTATCCCCCGTCCCCGTGGGACTCGGCTGGGTGTGTTATGGACATTTTGGGCATCCCGGGACTTGCGCGGCCGGCGGCGGGACTTGTGGGACTCGAACCTGGGTAGGTATTTTTTAACATTTTTGGGACTTTTGCCAACTTTTATCCCCCCTCCCTGTGGGACTCGGCTGGGTGTGTTATGGACATTTTGGGCATCCCGAGACTTGCGCCGCCGGCGGCGGGACCTGTGGGACTCGAACCTCGGTAGGTATTTTTTAACATTTTTGGGACTTTTGCCGACTTTTCCAACTTTTATCCCCCCTCCCCGTGGGACTCGGCTGGGTGTGTTATGGACATTTTGGGCATCCCGGGACTTGCGCGGCCGGCGGCGGGACTTGTGGGACTCGAACCTGGGTAGGTATTTTTTAACATTTTTGGGACTTTTGCCGACTTTTCCAACTTTTATCCCCCCTCCCCGTGGGACTCGGCTGGGAGTGTTATGGACATTTTGGGCATCCCGGGACTTGCACGGCCGGCGGCAGGACTTGTGGGACTTGAACCTGAGTAGGTATTCTGAACATTTTTGGGGACTTTTGCCGACTTTTCTCACTTTTCTTCCACACTTCCCGTGGGACTTTGCTGGGTGCGTTTTGGACAATTTTTTGCATCTCGGGACTTGTGCAGCCGGCGGCGGACTTGTGGGACTCGAACCTGGGTAGGTATTTTTTGGACACAATTGGGACATTTGACCATTTTGGCCGCCTTTTCCCCTCTTCTTCCCCGCCTTCCTGGGCACCATTGCTGGGTGTGTTTTGGACATTTGGACAAAAATAGTTTCAAGCATGTTTTACTCAATATAGGTCATCAAATCTCACCAACAAGCTGTAATATCTTACTGACATCATTTAGGACCAAAACACTTAAAACAAGTAAAACACTCTAACATAAAATCTGCTTAGTGAGAAGAATTATCTTATCAGACAGAAAATAAGCAAATATCACCCTTATTTGACATATTTCATCTTACTTAGATTTCAGTTTTTGCAGTGTACCTTCTTGACTTGTGTTGTTGTTGTCGTTGTCCGACCAAGCTGCTGGCGTGTGTGTCACCTTGTTGACTTGTGTTGTTGTTGTTGTCAGACCAAGCTGTCACCTTGTTGACTTGTGTTGTTGTTGTTGTTGTTGTTGTTGCCAGACCAAGCTGCTGGCGTGTGTGTCGCCCTGCAAGAACCACACAGTGAGGATGGTCATTGACGAGCTGGAGCCCATCAAAGCGCGCTACCGAGTGCAAGACGTGCTCACCCAGGAGCCGCAGTGTGAGAGGTGAGGACGCTCCCTAGGTCCGTCTGCCTTGACCTTTGACCCGGTGGGTGTGTCGGGCAGGTTGAGAGTGGTCCAGCGAGACGGAGACTCGGCGACCATCTCGTGGGCTCTGGGGCGTGACGCCTGCCGCGTCCGGCGACTGCCCTTCGGCGTGGAGATCCTGTGCGAGGGCCAGGTGGTCGTCACCTTCAACCCTCAGAGCAAGCTGTGGTTTGAGGCGCTGCGGGGACCTCCCGAGTGAGACCTCTTCTTTCTCATCTTTGCACATCTTATTCCAAAATGGAATGCATTCAATTTTGCAAGTATATTTAAACTAAAGAAAAATCACATGTACATAAGATGCCATCCAAGCAACGTTATCGTGGACGCCCCTGCTTATTTCAGCAAGACAATGCCAAGCCACGTGTTACAACCTGCTCAGTGGCCTTGTGGTTAGAGTGTCCGCCCTGAGATCGGGAGGTCGTGAGTTCAAACCCCGGCCGAGTCATACCATGCACTCAGCATCAAGGGTTGGAATTGGGGGTTAAATCACCAAAAATTATTCCCGGGCGCGGCCACCGCTGCTGCTCACTGCTCCCCTCACCTCCCAGGGGGTGATCAAGGGTAATGGGTCAAATGCAGAGAATAATTTCTCCACACCTAGTGTGTGTGACAATCATTGCTACTTTAACTTTGACAACAGCGTGGCTTCATAGTAAAAGAGTGCCGGTACTAGACTGGCCTGCCTGTAGTCCGGACCTGTCTCCCATTGAAAATGTGTGGCGTAATATGAAGGCTAAAATAGCAGAAGGGAGACTGTTGAACAACTTAAGCTGTACATCAAGCAAGAATGGGGAATAATTCCACTTCAAAAATGTGTCTCCTCAGTTCCCAAACCTTTACCGAGTGTTGTTAAAAGGAAAGGCCATGTAACACACTGGTAAAAATGCACCTGTGACAACTTTTTTGCAATGTGTTGCTGCCATTAAATTCTAAGTTAATGGAATTAGTTTTGAAAAAAAGAAGAAGAAGTTTCTCTTAAATTAGGGATGATGTTCGAAACCGGTTCTCCCGGTTGTTCGATAAGAAAAGAACTGATTCCGTGGACTCGAATCCCTTTTTGAGAACCGGTTCCCATTATCGAGGCCACTATAATAAAGAAAAAGAGTTGGTTCTTTATTCGAATCTCTGGGAACGAATCCCGTCCCACAGGAAATGCCCTGTGGGACATCACAGGAAATGACGTAGCTCCGTCTAATGACTGAGCTACGTCATTTCCTGTGATGTCACACAAGAAGCAAAAATAATGGACCGGAAAAAACGCCTCAAGGCATGGCTTCATTTTACAAAAAAATACGACGAGGAAACGGCAATATGCAATTATTGCCAGGCTTCGCTCTCATTTAAAGGGGGGGGGGGGGGGGGGGGGGGGTAGTACAACAAGCATATTGAAACATGTTCAGGCTGCACATAACCTGAACGTTCGAGAACCGTGTCGTGTCTTCGACACGTGGAGAAGCAGCGACAGAGATGACGAAGCACGCCCCTCTTCCTGTGCTTCAAACCGGCTGCCCCAGTTCCAGGGATAGTGGCGGTGAGTAACTAACGTTAACTGTTGCCGGTTCATTTCCATATTTGCTCACTTGTAGCCTTTAGGCTAAAATAAGGTTCCCTCTTATGTCAACCAGGACTGCAGTAATGTTAGCTAGACTAACGTTACCTAAGCATAGTCAGTGGCTAACGGTAACGTTAACGTTAGCCTTTTTGTATGTGTCTGTTAATGTTATCGGTATCTTGTAGCCTACACCACTACAGTTTGCAGGTCCGTCTAAAAAACTAGTACTTTCTTTCTTTCTTTAGTTTATTTCGTGCATGAACACACTTACAGCACAACACATCACCGTTTCATATCATTTCACTTTACATCATGTCCGAAAAGGAGTAGGAAGAAGCAAAGCTTATTTAATCCTACCCCTTTCCCACTTCAGAGCGTTTACAAATATATACATCATTTACTGACCTTTTTAGAATAAAATAACATCTGTGAATTAGTATATACAACAGTTTTGTAACATGTAATTACTTAAGTCAGTCATTATTAACATACTGAGTTGAAGATTATCTTATTTTCAATAAGGTTGAAAGTATTTCTCATAATTCTTCTTTGTACTTTGTAAGCACTATTCATTTAAAGGCCTACTGAAATTATTTTTTTAAATTTAAACGGGGATAGCAGATCCATTCTATGTGTCATACTTGATCATTTCGCGATATTGCCATATTTTTGCTGAAAGGATTTAGTAGAGAACAACGTCGATAAAGTTCGCAACTTTTGGTCTCTGATAAAAAAAAAACCTTGCCCCTACCGGAAGTAGCGTGACGTTGTCAGTTGTTCACTCCCTCATATTTTCCTATTGTTTTCAACGCAGCTAGAGCGATTCGGACGATTACCCCATTAATTTGAGCGAGGATGAAAGATTCGTGGACGAGAAACGTTACAGTGACGGACTAGAATGCAGTGAAATACATATTTTTTTTTGCTCTGACCGTAACTTAGGTACAAGCTGGCTCATTGGATTCCACACTCTCTCCTTTTTCTATTGTGGATCACGGATTTGTATTTTAAACCACCTGGGATACTATATCCTCTTGAAAATGAAAGTCGAGAACGCGAAATGGACATTCAGTGCCTTTTATCTCCACGACAATACATCGGCGAAATGCTTTAGCTACGAGCTAACGTGATAGCATCGTGCTTTAACTGCATATAGAAACAAAAAAAATAAACCCCTGACTGGAAGGATAGATAGAAAATCAACAATACTATTAAACCGTGGACATGTAAATACACGGTTAATGCTTTCCAGGCTGGCGAAGGTTAACAATGCTGTGCTAACGACGCCATTGAAGCTAACTTAGCAACTTAGCAACCGGACCGCACAGAGCTATGCTAAAAACATTAGCTCTCCACCTACGCCAGCCAGCCGTCATCTGCTCATCGACACCCGTGCTCACCTGCGTTCCAGCGATCGGCAGAAGGACGAAGGACTTCACCCGATGCGTTTGGCGGCCCGGAGACGTAGGAAGTCAAGGTGAGGTCGCCGGCTAGCGCGTCTGCTCTCCAACAAAGTCCTCCTGGTTGTGTTGCTGTAGTCCGCTGCTAATACACCGATCCCACCTACCACTGTCTTCTTTGCAGCCTTCATTGTTCATTAAAATTGCAAAAGATGTCCAGAATACTGTGGAATTATGAAATGAAAACAGAGCTTTTTGTATAGGATTCTACGGGGTACCATAACTTCCGTTATACTGACTTCGTCACACGCATACGTCATCATACCGCGACGTTTCAGCCGGATATTTCCCGGGACATTTAAAATTGCACTTTATAAGTTAACCCGGCCGTATTGGCATGTGTTGCAATGTTAAGATTTCATCATTGATATATAAACTATCAGACTGCGTGGTCGCTAGTAGTGGCTTTCAGTAGGCCTTTAATTCATTTCAGTAGGCCTTTAAAGGCCTACTGAAATGAATTTTTTTAATTTAAACAGGGATAGCAGATCCATTCTATGTGTCATACTTGATCATTTCGCGATATTGCCATATTTTTGCTGAAAGGATTTAGTAGAGAACATCGACGATAAAATTCGCAACTTTTGGTCGCTGATAACAAAAGCCTTGCCTGTACCGGAAGTAGCGTGACGTCACAGGAGCTAGTATTCCTCACAATTCCCCGTTGTTTACAATGGAGCAAGAGAGATTCGGACCGAGAAAGCGACGATTACCCCATTAATTTGAGCGAGGATGAAAGATTTGTGGATGAGGAACGTTAGAGTGAAGGACTAGAGAGGCAGTGCAGGACGTATGTTTTTTCCCTCTGACCGTAACTTAGGTACAAGGGTTCATTAGATTTCCACACTTTCTCCTTTTTCTATTGTGGATCACGGATTTGTATTTTAAACCACCTGGGATACTATATCCTCTTGAAAATGACAGTCGAGAACGCGAAATGGACATTCACAGTGACTTTTATCTCCACGACAATACATCGGTGACGCACTTTAGCTACGGAGCTAACGTGATAGCATCGGGCTCAAATGCAGATAGAAACAAAATTTTAAAAAACCCCTGACTGGAAGGATAGACAGAAGATCAACAATACTATTAAACCATGGACATGTAAATACACGGTTAATAATTTCCAGATTGGCGAAGCTTAACAATTGAAGCTAACTACGGAGCAGTGGCGGCAGTGGTGGGCGTTGTAGCTTTTGACAACACCCCGGCCGCCATCAGTCGGCAAGAAACATATTTCCCCAAAGTTACGTACGTGACATGCACATATCGACACGCACGTACGGGCAAGCGATCAAATGTTTGGAAGTCAAAGCTGTACTCACGGTAGCGCGTCTGTTATCCTGCTCAAAACACAACACAACCTCCTGGTGTTGGTGTTGGTGTTGCTACAGCCAGCCGCTAATACACCGATCGGACCTACAACTTTCTTCTTTGCAGTCTCCATTGTCCATTAAACAAATTGCAAAAGATTCACCAACACAGATGTCCAGAATACTGTGGAATTGTTCGAAGAAAACAGAGCAGTTTGTACGGTGGCACATTGGGTCCGAATACGTCCGTTGCCGTCGTGACGTCACGCGCATACGTCATCACACATAGACGTTTCCAACCGGAAGCTTAGCGGGAAATTTATAATGGCACTTTATAAGTTAACCCGGCCGTATTGGCATGTGTTGCAATGTTAAGATTTCATCATTGATATATAAACTATCAGACTGCGTGGTCGCTAGTAGTGGCTTTCAGTAGGCCTTTAAACTACCTCTTAAAGTGGATCATATCAGCACAATGTTTAACTTCATTACTTAATCCATCCCAACATTTAATTCCACATACTAATGCTAAAGACTTAATAACAGACACCCTAGTCTTCACATTCAGCTAATTTCCCCCCTAATTCTATGCTGTGTCTGTCCCTCATTTTCCCTCCAGGACAAGCACGTGCAGTCATTCCTGGAGGAGGCCACACTGATGGACCCCAGGAGGTTTAGATACAAGATGTCGTCAAACCTATCTGTGCGTCCAAGCTAGTTCCACGCCAAGCGAACGTGGTTTTCCCACCGTTGGCGACACGATTAGCGAAGAGCGGGTCAGACTTGATCCTGAAAAAGCAGACATGCTAATTTTTTGGAAGAAGAATTGTTGATTGATGACTGTGGCGTTCTTAGTGTGTGTAGTTAGTATGTTCCAATACAGGGGTAGGGAACCTATGGCTCTCGAACCAGATGTGGCTCTTTTGATGACCGCATCTGGCTCTCAGACAAATCTTAGCTGACATTGCTTAACACGATAAGTCATGAATAATTCCGCTGGTAATCACGGAGTTAAAAAATAACGTTCAAAATATAAAACATTCTCATGCATTTTAATCCATCCATCCGTTTTCTACCGCACCTGTTCAAGAAGTTGCAATAATGGTAAGAAGTGTTTTGTTTATTATTGGTTAGCATCAGAATAACAATGTTATTAAAAAGAATAAGAGACTTATTATACTCTAAACATGTTGGTCTTACTTAAAAATGCATGCATTTAGTTGTATTCAGTGTTATAAAATATTATATGACTCTCACGGGAATACATTTGAAAATATTTGTCTTTCATGGGTCTCTCAGCCAAAAAGGTTCCAGACCCCTGTTCCAATAGCTGTAGTTGGTATGTTCCAATAGCTGTAGTTGGTATGTTCCAATAGCTGTAGTTAGTATGTTCCAATAGCTGTAGTTGGTATGTTCCAATAGCTGTAGTTGGTATGTTCCAATAGCTGTAGTTAGTATGTTCCAATAGCTGTAGTTGGTATGTTCCAATAGCTGTAGTTGGTATGTTCCATTAGCTGTAGTTGGTATGTTCCAATAGCTGTAGTTGGTATGTTCCAATAGCTGTAGTTGGTATGTTCCAATAGCTGTAGTCGGTATGTTCCAATAGCTGTAGTCGGTATGTTCCAATAGCTGTAGTCGGTATGTTCCAATAGCTGTAGTCGGTATGTTCCAATAGCTGTAGTTAGTATGTTCCAATAGCTGTAGTTAGTATGTTCCAATAGCTGTAGTTGGTATGTTCCAATAGCTGTAGTTGGTATGTTCCAATAGCAGCAGAAGTGCACTTTTTGGAGAGCTGTATTATTTTCAGTTTTGTGCCCAAGGGACTGATTTTATTTAACACTATATTATTATTTATACATCTATAGCAGGGGTGTCCAAAGTGCGGCCCGGGGGCCATTTGCGGCCCGCAGGTAATTTTTTAACGGCCCGAGGCACATTCTAAAAATACGATTAAAAAAAATAAAAAACATAAAAAGTGGTATAAAAGAGCAAACAGGTGAAATGTAACAAGAACATGTTGCAATGTTTACTCTAATAACACAAAGCTGCCATGCAGGCTGTTTATTTCTTTAAAAAATAATAATGAATCAAAATCAATGTCATTATGAATTATTGACCTATTCAAAGCTCCAATTACGTCACATTAAATATTCCACTTTGGAATATTTTTTGGAGAAAATATTTTGTGTCTGCCATATAAAAAACCAAGTTGTTTTGTTTAAAGGGCCTAAAACGAACAAACAAAAAACATAAACAACAAAAGTTATAATTGACGGGATAGATCTGAAGTTGATCTTGAGACTATTGTGTTAAAAGTACAAAAAAAAAAGTATGATTTATTTTTTAATACATTTTAGTCTGTCTTTTTTTTTTTAAAGTGTCTATTTAAGTTGCTCAAAAATAATAATGAATTAATGTTGTTATGAGTTATGCTATGAACTCCAATTATTATATAATCTCAAATAATCCACTTTATAATGTTATTGGGGGAAAATATTGCATATTTTGTGTTTTTTCCATAAAAAAACTGGGTTTTCTTTGACAAAAAGAGCATACAACTTAAATCTTGAAAAAACACTTTATATTGACAGATAGACCTAATGTTGATCTGGAGATTTAGACCTTGAATAATAATAATAATACTAAATAATGACACATTTTTAATATTTTTTTTTTACCTAAACCCTTTGGGGTCCCCAGGATCAAGCCTGAGTGGAGGCCTAAATGTATATTTTTTTATACATATATTGTAGGGATGTCCGATAATGGCTTTTTGCCGATATCCGATATTGTCCAACTCTTTAATTACCGATACCGATATCAACCGATATATGCAGTCGTGGAATTAACACATTATTATGCCTAATTTGGACAACCAGGTATGGTGAAGATTAGGTACTTTTTTAAAAATAATAATAAAATAAGATAACTAAATTAAAAACATTTTCTTGAATAAAAAAGAAAGTAAAACAATATAAAAACAGTTACATAGAAACTAGTAATTAATGAAAATGAGTAAAATTAACTGTTAAAGGTTAGTACTATTAGTGGACCAGCAGCACGCACAATCATGTGTGCTTACGGACTGTATCCCTTGCAGACTGTATTGATATATATTGATATTTAATGTAGGAACCAGAATATTGATAACAGAAAGAAATGGGGGGAGGGGGGTTTTTTGGGTTGGTGCACTAATTGTAAGTGTATCTTGTGTTTTTTATGTTGATTTAATTTTAAAAAAACAAAAAACCAAAAAAAAAACCCGATAGATAATAAAAAAACAGATACCGATAATTTCCGATATTACATTTTAACGCATTTATCGGCCGATAATATCGGACATCCCTAATATATTGTATTGTTTTTTTAAATAAAAAATATCAAAATGGCCCTGGCTTGCTTTGATATTTCAGTGTGCGGCCCTCAGTGGAAAAAGTTTGGACACCCCTGATCTATAGCGATCACAGAGACAGGTTGTTTTTGTGTTACTGTATATATTTGTTTTTCTGGAAAAATCCCACTTAATACACTTTGGGTAACAACAGTCAATATTTATTTATTTTAATTAGATTTTTTTAGGGGGGTAACAACAGTCAATATTTATTTATTTGATTTTATTTTTTTAGGGGGGTAACAACAGTCAATATTTATTTATTTTATGTTTATTTTTTTAGGGGGGTAACAACAGTCAATATTTATTTTTTTTATTTTTATTTTTTTAGGGGGGTAACAACAGTCAATATTTATTTATTTGATTTGATTTTTTTAGGGGGGTAACAACAGTCAATATTTTTTTTTTTTTTTTTTTAGGGGGGTAACAACAGTCAATATTTATTTATTTGATTAGATTTTTTTAGGGGGGTAACAACAGTCAATATTTATTTATTTTATTTGATTTTTTTAGGGGGGTAACAACAGTCAATATTTATTTATTTGATTTGATTTTTTTTAGGGGGGTAACAACAGTCAATATTTATTTATTTTATTTGATTTTTTTAGGGGGGTAACAACAGTCAATATTTATTTATTTTATTTGATTTTTTTAGGGGGGTAACAACAGTCAATATTTATTTATTTGATTTGATTTTTTTAGGGGGGTAACAACAGTCAATATCTATTTATTTTATTTGATTTTTTTAGGGGGGTAACAACAGTCAATATTTATTTATTTTATTTGATTTTTTTTAGGGGGGTAGCAACAGTCAATATTTATTTATTTTATTTGATTTTTTTTAGGGGGGTAACAACAGTCAATATTTATTTATTTGATTAGATTTTTTTAGGGGGGTAACAACAGTCAATATTTATTTATTTGATTTGATTTTTTTAGGGGGGTAACAACAGTCAATATTTATTTATTTGATTAGATTTTTTTAGGGGGGTAACAACAGTCAATATTTATTTATTTGATTTGATTTTTTTAGGGGGGTAACAACAGTCAATATTTATTTATTTTATTTGATTTTTTTAGGGGGGTAACAACAGTCAATATTTATTTATTTGATTTGATTTTTTTAGGGGGGTAACAACAGTCAATATTTATTTATTTTATTTGATTTTTTTAGGGGGGTAACAACAGTCAATATTTATTTATTTTAATTTGATTTTTTTAGGGGGGTAACAACAGTCAATATTTATTTATTTTAATTTGATTTTTTTAGGGGGGTAACAACAGTCAACATTTATTTATTTGATTTGATTTTTTTAGGGGGGTAACAACAGTCAATATTTATTTATTTGATTTGATTTTTTTTAGGGGGGTAACAACAGTCAATATTTATTTATTTGATTTGATTTTTTTAGGGGGGTAACAACAGTCAATATTTATTTATTTTATTTGATTTTTTTTAGGGGGGTAACAACAGTCAATATTTATTTATTTGATTTGATTTTTTTAGGGGGGTAACAACAGCCAATATGTATTTATTTGATTTGATTTTTTTAGGGGGGTAACAACAGTCAATATTTATTTATTTGATTTGATTTTTTTAGGGGGGTAACAACAGTCAATATTTATTTATTTGATTAGATTTTTTTAGGGGGGTAACAACAGTCAATATTTATTTATTTGATTAGATTTTTTTTAGGGGGGTAACAAGAGTCAATATTTATTTATTTGATTTGATTTTTTTAGGGGGGTAACAACAGTCAATATTCATTTATTTGATTTGATTTTTTTAGGGGGGTAACAACAGTCAATATTTATTTATTTGATTTGATTTTTTTAGGGGGGTAACAACAGTCAATATTTATTTATTTTATTTTTATTTTTTTAGGGGGGTAACAACAGTCAATATTTATTTTTTTTATTTTATTTTTTTAGGGGGGTAACAACAGTCAATATTTATTTATTTTATTTTATTTTTTTAGGGGGGTAACAACAGTCAATATTTATTTATTTATTTAATTAGATTTTTTTCTTACAAAATAAAAGTGAGCTTTTGTTAAACCAAACATTGTGTGTTTTTTTTCCATATACAACAACCTATCTGGATTCGATAATGGGCTCGAACTCGATAGTTTCTTATCAAACATCATCCCTACATGAAATATATTTTCTTTGCAGTCTATTCAATTGAATATAAGTTGAAAAGGATTTGCAAATCATTGTATTCGGTTTTTATTTACCATTTACACAACTGTTCTGGTTATGCGACGTTGTTTCAAAGTCAGTTTCAAAGGAGACGTACGTATAATCAACGTTGCATCATAGTCTTGTGCCTGCTGGAGTGAATACTTTCCAGGTGCATTGAAACGCTCCTTTAAAAAATGTCTTTGTTGTGTTTTTCCCCCCCAGGGCACCGGCCGCCACGGAGGTAGTGTACACACCAGTGAAGCCCGGGCCATGTTCTTTATTTACTCCTACTAATGTGCTCACCTCTCACATAGCCTGAGGAGGACAACCAATGGAGGGAGACCTTCCGCACCTTTGTGGATATCAAAGCAAACGGTTTGTCCTTCAGTTCAACCGTCATGTCACTCATATGACGAGAGGCCCCGCCCCTCCATGATAAAACCACACTGCAGTACAGTGCACCTATTTTTACCTACCCAATCGCAGCGGAGTGGGCGTGGCCCAGGGTTGCAGAAGCCAAGTGTTTTGGGCCAAAAGGAGAAGAATGCAGATGTACATCTACTATGGTGCTCCACTGGAATACAAAAAAAAAAAAAAAAGTAAACTAAAATGGCACAGCTTTAAGGAATGGGACAAGAGTAGGTGACTGAGGGCAGTACTTTAACTTTTTAAGATGTGTAGCAAAGCCTTAAAAATACATTTTTACTAAAACAATGTTGCTAGACACCGAAAATAACAAAATGTCCTTTCTTTTTGTCAACATAGCTCTAATAATAATAATAATAACTTAAAAGAAAAGCAAGATGAACGCAATATTTTGTTGATTTTTTTTTTTTTTAAACAAAATGTGAAAGTGTGAATAGAAACATTTTGTTAATGTTCTGGCAAAACGAGAGTATTTCTTTGAAATAAACTATGAAAATAAATGTATTGACGATTAATATTGTAAAAGTAGCTTTCAGAAGAGAAAAAGGGTTGGAGCCCCCCCTGTTCTTGGGGCCCTTATCTCTGTGCAATAGGAAGGGCTTGAGGAACCTGCCAGTCAGAGTTCAGGGTCAAAACCTCTGAGCTTCGACGGTGCACAGTAAAACAATCCTACAGAAAATAAACACATTAGGAAGATAATCGAATAAAACTTAATGAATACAAACATTAAAATGACAAAATCTAACAGTTAAAATAGCGGGATAGAAACAGTGACAGTTGAAAATGGTGCACAGTAAAACAATCCTACAGAAAACAAACATCATACATTAGGAAGATAATCAAATAAAACTTAACGAATATAAATATTAAAATGACAAAATCTAACAGTTAAAATAGCGGGATGAAAACAGTGACAGTTGAAAATGGTGCACAGTAAAACAATCCTACAGAAAACAAACATCACACATTAGTAAGATAATCGAAAAAAACGTAATGAATATAAACATTAAAATGACAAAACGTAACAGTTAAAATAGCGGGATAAAAACAGTGACAGGTTAAAATGGTGCACAGTAAAACAATCCTACAGAAAACAAACATCACACATTAGGAAGGTATTCGAATAAAACTTAATGAATATAAACATTAAAATGTCCAAATCTAACAGTTAAAATAGTGGGATAAAAACAGTGACAGTTGAAAAAGGTGCACAGTAAAACAATCCTACAGAAAACAAACATCATGCATTAGGAAGATAACCAAATCAAACTTAATGAATATAAACATTAAAATGACAAAATCTAACAGTTAAAATAGCGTTAAAATGACAAAATCAAATAGTTAAAATAGTGGGATGAAAACAGTGACAGTTGAAAATGGTGCACAGTAAAACAATCCTACAGAAAACAAACATCACACATTAGGAAGATAATCAAATACAACTTAATGAATATAAACATTAAAATTAGGAAATCAAACAGCTAAAATAGTGGGATAAAAAACAGTGACAGTTGAAAATGGTGCACAGTAAAACAATCCTAGAGAAAACAAACATCATACATTAGAAAGATAATGAATATAAACATTAAAACGACAAAATCTAACTGTTAAAATAGTGGTACAAAAAACAGTGACAGTTGAAAATGGTGCACAGTAAAACAATCCTACAGAAAACAAACATCACACATTAGGAAGGTATTTGAATAAAACTTAATGAATATAAACATTAAAATGTCCAAATCTAACAGTTAAAATAGTGGGATAAAAACAGTGACAGTTGAAAATGGTGCACAGTAAAACAATCCTACAGAAAACAAACATCATGCATTAGGAAGATAATCAAATCAAACTTAATGAATATAAACATTAAAATTACAAAAGCTAACAGTTAAAATAGCGTTAAAATGACAAAATCAAATAGTTAAAATAATGGGATGAAAACAGTGACATTTGAAAATGGTGCACAGTAAAACAATCCTAGAGAAAACAAACATCATACATTAGAAAGATAATGAATATAAACATTAAAACGACAAAATCTAACTGTTAAAATAGTGGTATCAAAAACAGTGACAGTTGAAAATGGTGCACAGTAAAACAATCCTACAGAAAACAAACATCACACATTGGGAAGTTATTAGAATAAAACTTAATGAATATAAACATTAAAATTACAAAATCTAACAGTTAAAATAGTGTGATAAAAACAGTGACAGTTGAAAATGGTGCACAGTAAAACAATCCTACAGAAAACAAAACATCACACATTAGGAAGATAATCGAATAAAACTTAATGAATATAAACATTAAAATGAAAAAACGTAACAGTTAAAATAGCGGGATAAAAACAGTGACTGGTTAAAATGGTGCACAGTAAAACAATCCTCCAGAAAACAATAAAAACATTAAAATGACAAAATTTAACAGTTAAAATAGCGGGATAAAAACAGTGACAGTTGAAAATGGTGCACAGTAAAACAATCCTACAGAAAACAAACATCACACATTAGGAAGATAATTGATTAAAACTTAATGAATGTAAACATTAAAAGGACAAAATCTAACAGTTAAAATACTAGGATAAAACAGTGACAGATTAAAATGGTGCACAGTAAAACAATCCTGCAGAAAACAAACATCATGCATTAGGAAGATAATCAAATACAACTTAATGAATATAAACATTAAAATTAGGAAATCAAACAGCTAAAATAGTGGGATAAAAACAGTGACAGTTGAAAATGGTGCACAGTAAAACAATCCTACAGAAAATAAACACATTAGGAAGATAATCGAATAAAACTTAATGAATAAAAACATTAAAATTACAAAATCTAACAGTTAAAATAGCGGGATAAAAACAGTGACAGTTGAAAATGGTGCACAGTAAAACAATCCTACAAAAAACAAACATCATACATTAGAAAGATAATGAATATAAACATTAAAACGACAAAATCTAACTGTTAAAATAGTGGTATACAAAACAGTGACAGTTGAAAATGGTGCACAGTAAAACAATCCTACAGGAAACAAACATCATGCATTAGGAAGATAATCAAATCAAACTTAATGAATATAAACATTAAAATGACAAAATCTAACAGTTAAAATAGCGTTAAAATGACCAAATCAAATAGTTAAAATAGTGGGATGAAAACAGTGACAGTTGAAAATGGTGCACAGTAAAACAATCCTACTGAAAATAAACATCACACATTAGGAAGATAATCGAATAAAACTTAATGAATGTAAACATTAAAATTACAAAATCTAACAGTTAAAATAGTGGGATAAAAACAGTGACGGTTGAAAATGGTGCACAGTAAAACAATCCTACAAAAAACAAACATCATACATTAGAAAGATAATGAATATAAACATTAAAATGACAAAATCTAACTGTTAAAATAGTGGTATACAAAACAGTGACAGTTGAAAATGGTGCACAGTAAAACAATCCTGCAGAAAACAAACATCATGCATTAGGAAGATAATCGAATAAAACTTAATGAATATAAACATTAAAATTACAAATCTAACAGTTAAAATAGCGGGATAAAAACAGTGACAGTTGAAAATGGTGCACAGTAAAACAATCCTACAGGAAACAAACATCACACATTAGGAAGATAATCGATTAAAACTTAATGAATGTAAACACTAAAAGGACAAAATCTAACAGTTAAAATACTAGGATAAAACAGTGACAGGTTAAAATGGTGCACAGTAAAACAATCCTTCAGAAAACAAACATCATACATTAGAAACTTAATGAATATAAACATTAAAATGACAAAATGTAACAGTTAAAATAGTGGGATAAAAACAGTGACAGTTGAAAATGGTGCACAGTAAAACAATCCTACAGAAAACAAACATACATTAGGAAGCTAATCGAATAAAACCTAATGAATACAAACATTTAAATGACAAATACCCAAGTCCAGCACAACATCCTTGACTAAAAAGTCTAAAACTGATCACACTTTAAAGAGGTACCAACTTACATTTGTGTCAAAGTTAGCTGAATGTGCGTCGAAGCTCAGAAGTTTTGGCGTCAAGCCGCGATCTAAACCGGAACTCATGTTCTGCCTTTTATCAGCGCAGCCGACCCTCAACTCTGACTGGCAGGTTCCTAAATCCGTTAAAATGAGCACAGGACACGCTGTATGACCGTTGAAGTATCGGTAAGATGTATTTTGTGGTGTAGGCCCCAGCAGCATTGGTGCTGACCTGCGTCTCCATGGATACCAGCACGTGTACGGAGTGCCGGAACACGCCGACAGCCTGCGCCTGGCAGACACCAGGTCCTGACTCACAAGACATCTAAGATGGTAATAATAATAACCATCTTTATCTCCGCCGTCACGTCAAACCAGAGACGACGAACCTTACCGCCTGTACAACCTGGACGTGTTTGCCTACGAGCTCAACAGCCATCTGGGCCTGTACGGCAGCGTGCCCTTTTTGGTGGCTCACAGGCCCGAGCGCACCGTGGGGGTCTTCTGGATGAACAGCTCCGATACTTTTGTCCACATCAACTACAACGGCGGCGAGGAAAAGGTACCATTTAGATCCCCTCCGAGACGGAACAACCAAGGTCTGTCGTGTGGGTTCTTATGGCCCCGTTCGGAGCGGTTTACCTGACACATGAAACGTGACGAATTGGGGGCGTGCACCATCTACTTTAGCTGGCAGTAGAGTGTGCAATATCTTAAAATTACGTAATGTGGCAATTTCATCTTCGACCACAGTTGCTATGTAGAGTGGCGCTTTCCGTTGTTTTCAGCAGACTGCATTGCAAAATGATTAACCCCCCCTCTTCCTCTCATGCGAGATCCACCCAGGAATGGGGCCATATGAATCCCTTCCCTACTGTAGCAAATGATTACTGGTAATTATAACACTTTGACAATATATATCTGTATTTAATATTTGTTTTTAGCACTTTTTTAAATAAAAATATATCAATACACCACCTGAACTAAAATATTAGAAGCTCTCAAAATAAAAATACAATTTACTTAGTTACTTAAAAATAATACTAACTTGTGAATTAATTTGAAAAAAATTAGCTCTCCAAAATAAAAATAAAATATACTTCAAATATAAACAATGTTTAGATAATTAGTTAATTATAAAAAACAAAATAATATCAACTTATGAATCAATTTGGAAAGTACTAGACACTCTCAAAATAAAAACAAAATGTACTTAAAATATAATTTTAAAAAAAATACTAATTTATGAATTAATCTAAAAAATGTTAGAAGCTCTCAAAAATATATTTATATCTAAAATACAAACAAAGTTTGGTTAGAAAAAATTAACAATAGTACTAAATTATAGTGTGAATTAATTTGAAAAATAATAAAAGCTCTCAAAGTAAAAATAAAACATACTTAAAATATAAACAAAGTTGAGATTAGTTAATTAAAAAAATAAAATACTAACTTATTAATCAATTTGAAAAGTATCATACGCTCTCAAAATAAAATAATAGTACTAAATTATAGTGTGAATTAATTTGAAAAATAATAAAAGCTCTCAAAGTAAAAATAAAACATACTTAAAATATAAACAAAGTTTAGATAATTAGTTAAATAGTTAATTAAAAAAATTGAATACTAACTTATGAATCAGTTTGGCTAGTTGGTTAATTAAAAAAATAATAGTACTAAATTATAGTGTGAATACAATTTCAAAAATAATAAAAGCTCTCAAAGTAAAAATAAAACATTCTTAAAATATAAACAAAGTTTAGATAATTACTTAATTAAAAAAATAAAATACTAACTTATTAATCAATTTGAAAAGTATTATACGCTCTCAAAATAAAATAATAATAGTACTAAATTATAGTGTGGATTAATTTGAAAAATAATAAAAGCTCTCAAAGTAAAAATAAAATATAATTAAAATATAAACAAAGTTTAGATAATTAGTTAATTAAAAAAATAAAATATTAACTTATGAATTAATTTGAAAAGTATTATACGCTCTCCAAATAAAAATAAAAAGGTACTTAAAATACAAACAACATTTTGCTAATTAAAAAACAATAATACTAACTTATTAATTAATTGATAGTTTTCATGATTATAACACTTTGACAATATCTATCTGTATTTAATATCTGTTTTTAGCACTTTTTTAAATAAAAAAATACCAATACATCACCTGAACTAAAATATTAGAAACTCTCAAAATAAAAATAAAATGTACTTAGTTACTTAAAAATAATACTAGCTTATGAATTAATTTGAAAAAGATTTGCACTCCAAAATAAAATATACTTAAAATATAAACAATGTTTAGATAATTAGTTAATTATAAAAAATTAAATAATACCAACGTATGTACGCTCTCAAAATAAAAAGTTACTTAAAATATAAACAACGTTTTGCTAATTAAAAAACAATAATACTAACTTATGAATTAATCTAAAAAATATTATAGAAACTCTAAAAAATGTATTTACACTTAAAATGCAAACCAAGTTTGGTTAGTTATCAATAAATAAAAAAATAGTACTAACTTACAGTAAGAATTAATTTGCGAAAATAATAAAAGCTCTCCAAGTAAAAATAAAATATAAACAAGTTCAGTCAGTGGGTTGATGAAAAAATAAAATAAAACTTACGAGTTCATTTGAAAAATGACAACCACCATAATAAACTCTGTTAAATGTGTGACTGAACATTAATATTTTTGTACTGACAGAATTGTTCACACACTAGGTCATGCAGTTACACAACCGTATTAATATTTGTATTCTATTCCCACATGGGGAAAAAAACAACAGTGAAAATTGAACCCAAAAATCGGTATGTAATGTGAAAAAGCGGAAATGTTCTAACTAATAATTAATAATATTATACTTAGTCTCCTATAATAAAATAAAAGCTGACACATTATCTGTTTTTAGCATTTAAAAAAAAATAAAAATATATATATATATATATGTATATATATATATACATACATACACATATATATATACATACATACACATACATACATACATACATACATACATACATACATACATACATACATACATACACACACACACACATATATATATATTATATATATATATATATATATATAATATATATATATTATATATATATATATATATATATATATATATATATATATATATATATATATATATATATATATATATATATATATATATATATATATATATATATATATATATATATATATCAATACTGCCCCCCTGCATACTTTTTCGTAAACGGCCCTTGTTGGAAAAAGTTTGAACATCCCTGAACTACAGAATCGATATTTAGATTTGAAAATCCATATTGGAGCATAAAGAACTGGTATCAATATCTCAGTATGGATCCGCACATCCCGACTGCAGTTCCCCTTGGACTGTCATGTGGAAAAGCCAACATAAACTCATGGCCTGGGGAGTTTGGAGACATTTCTAATCCAAGCTGCTTGGTTTAGGACGACAACGAGACTTACGCGGACGCCCACTGGCTGTCTGAGAGCGGCGTGATCGACTGCATGGTTCTCCTGGGACCACAACCCCGGCAGATGTACCGCCAATACGCTCAGCTGACCGGTGAGTCTTGTTCCAAAGTCCATGACCACGTAACAGTTAAGTTAAAGTACCAATGATTGGGTGACTCCCGCCAGGATACCAGGCCCTGCCGCCTCTCTTCACCCTGGGCTACCATCACTCCCGCTGGGACAACGACACCGAGGAGGACCTGAAGGCCGTGGACGCCGGATTCGATCGCCACAACATCCCGTACGACGTGATGTGGCTGGACATAGAGCACACCGACCAGAAGCGTTTTTTCACCTGGAACTCCGAGTTGTTCCCAGATCCGGCCCGCTTGCAGCGCCACCTGCAGGAGAAGAACAGGAAGGTCGGTGTCACGGCACGTACCACAAACCACAGGTCATTTTTGTTTTTCCACAAATTGAAATCCACATCAACATGGATCAAACACCCTACAACTGCGCCCAAGACCCAACCTTCGGGCTGATGATTTTAGCTTGTCCTGAAGAATTTGGAGGTAATCCTCCTTTTTCACTGTCCCATTTACTCTCTGTAAAGCACCAGTTCCATTGGCAGCAAAACAGGCCCAGAGCATAATACTACCACCACCATGCTTGACGGTAGGAATGGTGTTCCTGGGATTAAAGGCCTCACCTTTTCTCCTCCAAACATATTGCTGGGTATTATGGCCAAACAGCTCCATTTTTGTTTCATCTGACATCACATGGACAAAGATAAGATCTTCTGGAGGAAAGTTCTGTGGTCAGATGAAAGAAAAAGCGACATCAGTGTTTAAAGGATATCACCACATGGGCTCAGGAAATCTTCAGAAAACCACTGTATATATATATATATATATATATATATATATATATATATATATATATATATATATATATATATATATATATATATATATATATATATATATATATATATATGGGGCGGTATAGCTCGGTTGGTAGAGTGCCCGTGCCAGCAACTTGAAGGTTCTAGGTTTGATCCCCGCTTCCGCCAACCTAGTCACTGCCGTTGTGTCCTTGGGCAAGACACTTGACCCACCTGCTCCCAGTGCCACCCACACTGCTTTAAATGTAACTTAGATATTGGGTTTCACTATGTAAAAGCGCTTTGAGTCATTAGAGAAAAGCGCTATATAAATATAATTCACTTCACTGTCAGTAACTATAGGTGGTCGCTACATCTGTAAGTGCAAGTTAAAATTCTACTATGCAAAGCCAAAGCCATTTATCAACAACACCCAGAAACGCTTTGCTGGGCCCGAGTTCATCTAAGATGGACTGATGCAAAGTGGAAAAGTGTTCTGTGGTCTGACGAGTCCACATTTCAATTTGTTTTTGGAAACTGTGGACGTCGTGTCCTCCGGACCAAAGAGGAAAAAAACCGTCCAGACTGATCTTGGTGTAAAGTGTAAAAGCCAGCATGTGTGATGGTATGGGGGTGTATTAGTGCCCAAGACATGGGTAACTTACACATCTGTGAAGGCACCATTAATGCTGAAAGGTACATACAGCTTTTGGAGCAACATATGTTGCCATCCAAGCAACGTTATCGTGGACGCCCCTGATTATTTCAGCAAGACAATGCCAAGCCACGTGTTACATCAACGTGGCTTCATAGTAAAAGAGTGCGGGTACTAGACTGGCCTGCCTGTAGTCCAGACCTGTCTCCCATTGAAAATGTGTGGTGCAATATGAAGGCTAAAATATGAGAAGGGAGACTGTTGAACAACTTAAGCTGTACATCAAGCAAGAATGGGAAAGAATTCCACTTCAAAAATGTGTCTCCTCAGTTCCCAAACCTTTACTGAGTGTTGTTAAAAGGAAAGGCCATGCAACACAGTGGTAAAAATGCCCCTGTGACAACTTTTTTGCAATGTGTTGCTGCCATTAGATTCTAAGTTAATGATTATTTGCAAGTAGTTTCTCAGTGTGAACATGAAATATCTTGTCTTCGCAGGCTATTCAATTGAATATAAGTTGAAAAGGATTTGTTGTATTCTCTTTTTATTTACCATTTACACAACGTGACAACTTCACTGCTTTTGGGTTTTGTATATATAAGGTACGTACTGTATAAAGTACATAATGTATGCATATACCACAGGTGTCAAACTCAAGGCCCGGGGGCCAAATCTGGCCCGCCACATTATTTTATTTGGCCCGCGAAAGCCTGGAAATTATATGCGTTGATAAAATGCTTAATCTTTTCTTACTAAATATATTTGTTCTTTCCCCTTTGACATTAAAGTCATGTACTGCATGCAACTGCATATCTTTTAAAATTCAATATTATCCAAATCCAAATATTTTATTATCATGTATTCCAAAAATATTTTTTGTTGAAGTAAGTACTTAAATATCTGCTTGACTTATGATTTCAAAACAAATTATCAATCAAATTGTAGACTGTAAAATTGACAATATATTTTATTTTACTTTGGTAATAGTAAGACACTTAAACATTACAAAAAAAAACAACAAAAAAAACATTAAAACAAGATTTTACAGTAACAAAAAAAAAAACTGGCTTGAATTTTACCGCTAAAAACAGTGCTATTGTTTCTCCATTCCAATCATTCATTTTTTTTATATACTGTAAAATTCTGGTGACTGAGCTGCCAGTTTTTAAAGTAAAATTTCAATATTTTTTTTGCAGCTTATGTAAAAAAAATTAAAAAAATAATGTATTATATATATACATGTATATTTATATATTACTCATTCTTAAAAGCGGCCCTTTGAGGGCAACCATAACTGCGATGTGGCCCTTAATGAAAACGAGTTTGACACCCCTGGTATGTACTATATAAGGTACATACTGTATCAAGTACATACTGTATGTATAGATAAGGTACATACTGTATTTATATACTGTATATAAATATATATATATATATATATATATATATATATATATATATATATATATATATAGGGTACGTACTGTATGTATATACAGTATAAGGTACATACTGTATTTATATATGTATATATATATGTGTATATATATATATATATTATATAAGGTACATTCTGTATTT
>NC_084753.1:41290755-41303255 GCF_033978785.1 Entelurus aequoreus
CCCTACCGCCACAGATATCTTGGCAGTTTATGGGAAACACTGTATAATATTAATATAATGGATATATAATTATTATAATTGTATATTAAAGTATGTCACTACTACTATGTTCACTTCCAAGACGACCTCCATAAAGTTTTGTAATCAATGAGAAATATCAAGCAGCTTAAATGCGCCAAACATGGATAAGTGTGGAGAGTGTTTAGCATTTTTCCCATCATGCGTTGTCGTGGCTTTAAATGGGTGCAAGTTTGAATTATGTATAGTGATTGGACATGTTTTATAATACCCACAAAGTTCAGTGAGCAGGTCGAGTTAAGTGTGACCATGTGTGTTGACTTTTTGTGTTGGTTGAATTATTATTTTTTTGCACCATGACTAGGGAAGGTTGTTTGGATTGGGTCATATAAGTAGATGAGTCCGGGAAACCAAAGTCTTTGGGTTCCGGGGGGAGTATTGTTGCAAAGCTGAAACTTAAAGGAATTGACGGAAGGACACCACCAGGAGTGGAGCCTGCGGCTTAAATTGACTCAACACGGGGTACCTTACCTGGCCCGGACAGGGAAAGGATTGACAGATTGATGGTGTTCACATCAATGTACAATTCATGTTCATTGACCTGTTTTACTAACAGTTTCCGCAAAATGGCGATAAAATCGCAACAATCCGATTATCAGTTGTCTAAAATAATTCGGAAACACCCCACGCACCAGAGTCCTGGTGACTGGTTTGGACATCCCTGGTCTAATGGGTCTCTTCTGTCCCAGCAATTGGCAGCAATGGAGGGCCTGGTGACTCGCTCAGGTGGCACAGAGAGACCTTTTGTACTGTCCCGCGCATTCTTCGCCGGGTCCCAGAGACTAGGTACAGTAGGTTGTCTAAAGACTTCTATTCCAGTCCACGGTGGAACCAAGAAGTAAAGCGCTTGGCTTGTAGGGGCGGTGTGGAGCGGCGATAACCTCGCCACCTGGGGTTACCTGAAGATCTCAATCCCCATGTGTCTGTCCACATGTGTCGCAGGGCTCTCCTTTTGTGGAGGTGAGGCTTACCAATACGTCCCAATGACTAAATCCCTCCAAGCTTTATTACAGAATTGGCTTCTCTGTCTTTCAGCCGACGTCGGCGGGTTTATCCCTGAACCGGATTTGGAGTTGCTGATCCGGTGGTACCAGACTGCCAGCCTGCAGCCGTTTTTCCGAGGTCACTCATCGATGAACACAAGACGCAGGGAGCCCTGGTTGTTTGAGGAGACTGCGACCAACGCCATACAACGTGTTATTGAAGACAGGTGCTGTATCCAAAGGACAGGTGGCGCTAGATCGCCATCATGATGAGTGTGATGGAGGCGCTTGGATCACATTCACTCCGCTGAACCATGCAGTCTTTGTTCTCAGGTACCGTTTGCTGCCTTATTGGTACACGCTCTTCTACCGGGCACATATCGATGGCCTTCCTGTGCTCAGGTCAGTTCTGCCGCTAGTCACTTACAGTGACATCAAGTTACGAGTATTGAGGTACCAACTGGCGGTCCCGGGCCAGCTGGGAAACATAATTGCCCCAAACGTGTCCTAGGTCTTCTACGTGGCCTCCTACCGGTAGGATGTGCCCTTAACATCTCCTCAGGGAGACATTCAGGTGGCATCCTGACCAGATGCCCCGAACCACCTCATCTGGCTCCTCTCCATGTGGAGGAGCAGCTGATTTACTTTGAGCTCCTCCCGAATGACAGATCTTCTCACCCTATCTCTAAGGGAGAGCCCCGCCACTCCCGCTTGTACCCGTGATCTTTACCTTTCAGATCTTCTCACCCTATCTCTAAGGGAGAGCCCCGCCACTCCCGCTTGTACCCGTGATCTTTACCTTTCAGATCTTCTCACCCTATCTCTAAGGGAGAGCCCCGCCACTCCCGCTTGTCCCCGTGATCTTTACCTTTCAGATCTTCTCACCCTATCTCTAAGGGAGAGCCCCGCCACTCCCGCTTGTACCCGTGATCTTTACCTTTCAGATCTTCTCACCCTATCTCTAAGGGAGAGCCCCGCCACTCCCGCTTGTACCCGTGATCTTTACCTTTCAGATCTTCTCACCCTATCTCTAAGGGAGAGCCCCGCCACTCCCGCTTGTCCCCGTGATCTTTACCTTTCAGATCTTCTCACCCTATCTCTAAGGGAGAGCCCCGCCACTCCCGCTTGTACCCGTGATCTTTACCTTTCAGATCTTCTCACCTTATCTCTAAGGGAGAGCCCCCGCCACTCCCGCTTGTACCCGTGATCTTTCCCTTTCAGATCTTCTCACCCTATCTCTAAGGGAGAGCCCCGCCACTCCCGCTTGTTCCCGTGATCTTTACCTTTCAGATCTTCTCACCCTATCTCTAAGGGAGAGCCCCGCCACTCCCGCTTGTACCCGTGATCTTTCCCTTTCAGATCTTCTCACCCTATCTCTAAGGGAGAGCCCCGCCACTCCCGCTTGTACCCGTGATCTTTAACTTTCAGATCTTCTCACCCTATCTCTAAGGGAGAGCCCCGCCACTCCCGCTTGTACCCGTGATCTTTACCTTTCAGATCTTTTCACCCTATCTCTAAGGGAGAGCCCCGCCACTCCCGCTTGTCCCCGTGATCTTTACCTTTCAGATCTTCTCACCCTATCTCTAAGGGAGAGCCCCGCCACTCCCGCTTGTCCCCGTGATCTTTACCTTTCAGATCTTCTCACCCTATCTCTAAGGGAGAGCCCCGCCACTCCCGCTTGTACCTGTGATCTTTACCTTTCAGATCTTCTCACCCTATCTCTAAGGGAGAGCCCCGCCACTCCCGCTTGTCCCCGTGATCTTTACCTTTCAGATCTTCTCACCCTATCTCTAAGGGAGAGCCCCGCCACTCCCGCTTGTCCCCGTGATCTTTACCTTTCGGTCATAACCCAAAGCTCATGACCATAGGTGAGGATGGGAACGTAGATCGACCGGTAAATTGAGAGTTTTGCCTACCGGCTCAGCTCCTTCTTCACCACGACGGATCAATGCAGGGTCCGCATTACTGCAGACGCCGCACCGATCCGCCTGTCGATCTCACGATTCACTCTTCCCTCACTCGTGAACCCGACCCCGAGGTACTTGAACTTTTCCACTTGGGGCAAGAGCTCCTAAGCTAAATATGGTAAATATTGTACATATTACATATTGTTATGACGGTGTCTGTTACTACATTATATATATACTTGCATTGTGTATATTGTACATAATACATATTGTTATGAAGGTGTCTGTTACTACATTATATATATACTTGCAGTGTGTATATTGTACATATTACATATTGTTATGAAGGTGTCTGTTACTACATTATACATATACTTGCAGTGTGTATATTGTACATATTACATATTGTTATGAAGGTGTCTGTTACTACATTATATATATACTTGCATTGTGTATATTGTACATAATACATATTGTTATGAAGGTGTCTGTTACTACATTATATATATACTTGCAGTGTGTATATTGTACATATTGTTATGAAGGTGTCTGTTACTACATTATATATATATATACTTGCAGTGTGTATATTGTACATATTACATATTGTTATGAAGGTGTCTGTTACTACATTACATATATACTTGCAGTGTGTATATTGTACATATTACATATTGTTATGAAGGTGTCTATTACTACATTATATATATACTTGCAGTGTGTATATTGTACATATTACATATTGTTATGAAGGTGTCTGTTACTACATTACATATATACTTGCAGTGTGTATATTGTACATATTACATATTGTTATGAAGGTGTCTGTTACTACATTACATATATACTTGCAGTGTGTATATTGTACATATTACATATTGTTATGAAGGTGTCTGTTACTACATTACATATATACTTGCAGTGTGTACATATTACATATTGTTATGAAGGTGTCTGTTATTACATTATATATATACTTGCAGTGTGTTTATTGTACATATTACATATTGTTATGAAGGTGTCTGTTACTACATTATATATATACTTGCAGTGTGTATATTGTACATATTACATATTGTTATGAAGGTGTCTGTTACTACATTACATATATACTTGCAGTGTGTACATATTACATATTGTTATGAAGGTGTCTGTTTCTACATTATATATATACTTGCAGTGTGTACATATTACATATTGTTATGAAGGTGTCTGTTATTACATTATATATATACTTGCAGTGTGTATATAAAACGTTGATGGAGGGTTTTGATTAGCATTAGCAATTTTACATGGCGATTTCAACACCTCCAAACTCGGCCATCACAACTACAACTCCGAGCAAACAGCTGGTGTGTAATAAGTACAACACTTACAGTAGCGACTCGCACCTTCCACTTAATAACCAAGACTACTTCCTGAATCCTGACTACGGCAAGTCACCTAGGACAAAACAAGATATAACAACTGGGCAGCTCAGTGTCAAATGCTACATAAAAAACATCAAACTAGCACTGTGAATAGTTTGGTTGAAATGTGCAAGGTCGCCATCCCGAGTGACATCAACGTAGAAAACTGAACCCAAGTGACATCTTTGCAGACCTTTATGGATGGAGTTCCCGAAGGAGCCTAGCATCTTCAGCGTGGACCACCAGTACATGCTTGGTGACCAACACACTTTCATTTTAGCCCACTAGTACTACTAGAGTACAAAGTACTTTTTCTGAACGTGTTGACTTACCGGTATTCACAGGGGATGCACTGATGGCGTGTCCCGTCACGGAAGCCGCCGTTAGGGAGATTCCAGTCATCCTTCCCGGGGCGGAGCAGGTAAATATTCAAGATTCAATATTGATTTATTTTTTTCTCGCTCGTTAAGACAAATTCCTTTGTGTGTTTTTGTTTATTTTTAGGTTTGGTATGACGTTGAATCTGCAGAAGCACTGCAAGGAGGCAAGACAATAAGTGTTCCAGTAACTTTGGACACTGTAAGTCTTTTATACGGATATTCTTACAAGTGTCACCTCAGACCTAAGTATTCATTAAGTACCACCATAATGACAACATTAAAATACAGTAGTGTAGTAGACCTAAGTATTCATTAAGTATCACCATAATGACAACATTAAAACACAGTAGTGTAGTAGACCTAAGTACTCATTAAGTACCACCATAATGACAACATTAAAATACAGTAGTGTAGTAGACCTAAGTATTCATTAAGTACCACCATAATGACAACATTAAAATACAGTAGTGTAGTAGACCTAAGTACTCATTAAGTACCACCATAATGACAACATTAAAGTACAGTAGTGTAGTAGACCTAAGTATTCATTAAGTACCACCATAATGACAACATTAAAATACAGTAGTGTAGTAGACCTAAGTATTCATTAAGTACCACCATAATGACAACATTAAAATACAGTAGTGTAGTAGACCTAAGTATTCATTAAGTACCACCATAATGACAACATTAAAATACAGTAGTGTAGTAGACCTAAGTATTCATTAAGTATCACCATAATGACAACATTAAAACACAGTAGTGTAGTAGACCTAAGTACTCATTAAGTACCACCATAATGACAACATTAAAATACAGTAGTGTAGTAGACCTAAGTATTCATTAAGTACCACCATAATGACAACATTAAAATACAGTAGTGTAGTAGACCTAAGTACTCATTAAGTACCACCATAATGACAACATTAAAATACAGTAGTGTAGTAGACCTAAGTATTCATTAAGTATCACCATAATGACAACATTAAAACACAGTAGTGTAGTAGACCTAAGTACTCATTAAGTACCACCATAATGACAACATTAAAATACAGTAGTGTAGTAGACCTAAGTATTCATTAAGTACCACCATAATGACAACATTAAAATACAGTAGTGTAGTAGACCTAAGTACTCATTAAGTACCAGCATAATGACAACATTAAAATACAGTAGTGTAGTAGACCTAAGTACTCATTAAGTACCACCATAATGACAACATTAAAACACAGTAGTGTAGTAGACCTAAGTACTCATTAAGTACCACCATAATGACAACATTAAAATACAGTAGTGTAGTAGACCTAAGTATTCATTAAGTACCACCATAATGACAACATTAAAATACAGTAGTGTAGTAGACCTAAGTACTCATTAAGTACCAGCATAATGACAACATTAAACTACAGTAGTGTAGTAGACCTAAGTATTCATTAAGTACCACCATAATGACAACATTAAAATACAGTAGCGTAGTAGACCTAAGTATTCATTAAGTACCACCATAATGACAACATTAAAATACAGTAGTGTAGTAGACCTAAGTATTCATTAAGTACCACCATAATGACAACATTAAAAAAAGAGTAGCGTAGTAGACCTAAGTATTCATTAAGTACCACCATAATGACAACATTAAAATACAGTAGTGTAGTAGACCTAAGTATTCATTAAATACCATCATAATGACAACATTAAATACAGTAGTGTAGTAGACCTAAGTACTCATAAGTACCACCATAATGACAACATTAAACTACAGTAGTGTAGTAGACCTAAGTATTCATTAAGTACCACCATAATGACAACATTAAAATACAGTAGTGTAGTAGACCTAAGTATTCATTAAGTACCACCATAATGACAACATTAAAAAAAGAGTAGCGTAGTAGACATAAGTATTCATTAAGTACCACCATAATGACAACATTAAACTACAGTAGTGTAGTAGACCTAAGTATTCATTAAGTACCACCATAATGACAACATTAAAATACAGTAGTGTAGTAGACCTAAGTATTCATTAAGTACCACCATAATGACAACATTAAAATACAGTAGTGTAGTAGACCTAAGTATTCATTAAGTACCACCATAATGACAACATTAAAAAAAGAGTAGCGTAGTAGACCTAAGTATTCATTAAGTACCACCATAATGACAACATTAAAATACAGTAGTGTAGTAGACCTAAGTATTCATTAAATACCATCATAATGACAACATTAAATACAGTAGTGTAGTAGACCTAAGTACTCATAAGTACCACCATAATGACAACATTAAAATACAGTAGTGTAGTAGACCTAAGTATTCATTAAATACCATCATAATGACAACATTAAATACAGTAGTGTAGTAGACCTAAGTATTCATTAAGTACCACCATAATGACAACATTAAAATACAGTAGTGTAGTAGACCTAAGTATTCATTAAGTATACCACCATAATGACAACATTAAATACAGTAGTGTAGTAGACCTAAGTATTCATTAAGTACCACCATAATGACAACATTAAAATACAGTAGTGTAGTAGACCTAAGTATTCATTAAGTACCACCATAATGACAACATTAAAATACAGTAGCGTAGTAGACCTAAGTATTCATTAAGTACCACCATAATGACAACATTAAAATACAGTAGTGTAGTAGACCTAAGTATTCATTAAGTACCACCATAATGACAACATTAAAATACAGTAGTGTAGTGGACCTAAGTATTCATTAAGTACCACCATAATGACAACATTAAAATACAGTAGTGTAGTAGACCTAAGTATTCATTAAGTACCACCATAATGACAACATTAAACTACAGTAGTGTAGTAGACCTAAGTATTCATTAAGTACCACCATAATGACAACATTAAATACAGTAGTGTAGTAGACCTAAGTATTCATTAAGTACCACCATAATGACAACATTAAAATACAGTAGTGTAGTAGACCTAAGTATTCATTAAGTACCACCATAATGACAACATTAAAATACAGTAGCGTAGTAGACCTAAGTATTCATTAAGTACCACCATAATGACAACATTAAAATACAGTAGTGTAGTAGACCTAAGTATTCATTAAGTACCACCATAATGACAACATTAAAATACAGTAGTGTAGTGGACCTAAGTATTCATTAAGTACCACCATAATGACAACATTAAAATACAGTAGTGTAGTAGACCTAAGTATTCATTAAGTACCACCATAATGACAACATTAAACTACAGTAGTGTAGTAGACCTAAGTATTCATTAAGTACCACCATAATGACAACATTAAAATACAGTAGTGTAGTAGACCTAAGTATTCATTAAGTACCACCATAATGACAACATTAAAATACAGTAGTGTAGTAGACCTAAGTATTCATTAAGTACCACCATAATGACAACATTAAAAAAAGAGTAGTGTAGTAGACCTAAGTATTCATTAAATACCATCATAATGACAACATTAAATACAGTAGTGTAGTAGACCTAAGTACTCATAAGTACCACCATAATGACAACATTAAAATACAGTAGTGTAGTAGACCTAAGTATTCATCAAGTACCACCATAATGACAACATTAAATACAGTAGTGTAGTAGACCTAAGTATTCATTAAGTACCACCATAATGACAACATTAAAATACAGTAGTGTAGTAGACCTAAGTATTCATTAAGTACCACCATAATGACAACATTAAAATACAGTAGTGTAGTAGATCTAAGTATTCATTAAGTACCACCATAATGACAACATTAAATACAGTAGTGTAGTAGACCTAAGTATTCATTAAGTACCACCATAATGACAACATTAAAATACAGTAGTGTAGTAGACCTAAGTATTCATTAAATACCATCATAATGACAACATTAAATACAGTAGTGTAGTAGACCTAAGTATTCATTAAGTACCACCATAATGACAACATTAAAATACAGTAGTGTAGTAGACCTAAGTATTCATTAAGTATACCACCATAATGACAACATTAAAATACAGTAGTGTAGTAGACCTAAGTATTCATTAAATACCATCATAATGACAACATTAAATACAGTAGTGTAGTAGACCTAAGTATTCATTAAGTACCACCATAATGACAACATTAAAATACAGTAGTGTAGTAGACCTAAGTATTCATTAAGTACCACCATAATGACAACATTAAAATACAGTAGCGTAGTAGACCTAAGTATTCATTAAGTACCACCATAATGACAACATTAAAATACAGTAGTGTAGTAGACCTAAGTATTCATTAAGTACCACCATAATGACAACATTAAAATACAGTAGTGTAGTGGACCTAAGTATTCATTAAGTACCACCATAATGACAACATTAAAATACAGTAGTGTAGTAGACCTAAGTATTCATTAAGTACCACCATAATGACAACATTAAACTACAGTAGTGTAGTAGACCTAAGTATTCATTAAGTACCACCATAATGACAACATTAAACTACAGTAGTGTAGTAGACCTAAGTATTCATTAAGTACCACCATAATGACAACATTAAAATACAGTAGTGTAGTAGACCTAAGTATTCATTAAGTACCACCATAATGACAACATTAAAAAAAGAGTAGTGTAGTAGACCTAAGTATTCATTAAATACCATCATAATGACAACATTAAATACAGTAGTGTAGTAGACCTAAGTACTCATAAGTACCACCATAATGACAACATTAAAATACAGTAGTGTAGTAGACCTAAGTATTCATCAAGTACCACCATAATGACAACATTAAATACAGTAGTGTAGTAGACCTAAGTATTCATTAAGTACCACCATAATGACAACATTAAAATACAGTAGTGTAGTAGACCTAAGTATTCATTAAGTATACCACCATAATGACAACATTAAAATACAGTAGTGTAGTAGACCTAAGTATTCATTAAATACCATCATAATGACAACATTAAATACAGTAGTGTAGTAGACCTAAGTATTCATTAAGTACCACCATAATGACAACATTAAAATACAGTAGTGTAGTAGACCTAAGTATTCATTAAGTACCACCATAATGACAACATTAAAATACAGTAGTGTAGTAGACCTAAGTATTCATTAAGTACCACCATAATGACAACATTAAAATACAGTAGTGTAGTGGACCTAAGTATTCATTAAGTACCACCATAATGACAACATTAAAATACAGTAGTGTAGTAGACCTAAGTATTCATTAAGTACCACCATAATGACAACATTAAACTACAGTAGTGTAGTACACCCAAGTATTCATTAAGTACCACCATAATGACAACATTAAACTACAGTAGTGTAGTAGACCTAAGTATTCATTAAGTACCACCATAATGACAACATTAAAATACAGTAGTGTAGTAGACCTAAGTATTCATTAAGTACCACCATAATGACAACATTAAAAAAAGAGTAGTGTAGTAGACCTAAGTATTCATTAAATACCATCATAATGACAACATTAAATACAGTAGTGTAGTAGACCTAAGTACTCATAAGTACCACCATAATGACAACATTAAAATACAGTAGTGTAGTAGACCTAAGTATTCATTAAGTACCACCATAATGACAACATTAAAATACAGTAGTGTAGTAGACCTAAGTATTCATTAAATACCATCATAATGACAACATTAAATACAGTAGTGTAGTAGACCTAAGTATTCATTAAGTACCACCATAATGACAACATTAAAATACAGTAGTGTAGTAGACCTAAGTATTCATTAAATACCATCATAATGACAACATTAAATACAGTAGTGTAGTAGACCTAAGTATTCATTAAGTACCACCATAATGACAACATTAAAATACAGTAGTGTAGTAGACCTAAGTATTCATTAAGTACCACCATAATGACAACATTAAAATACAGTAGCGTAGTAGACCTAAGTATTCATTAAGTACCACCATAATGACAACATTAAAATACAGTAGTGTAGTAGACCTAAGTATTCATTAAATACCACCATAATGACAACATTAAAATACAGTAGTGTAGTAGACCTAAGTATTCATTAAATACCATCATAATGACAACATTAAAATACAGTAGTGTAGTAGACCTAAGTATTCATTAAATACCATCATAATGACAACATTAAATACAGTAGTGTAGTAGACCTAAGTATTCATTAAGTACCACCATAATGACAACATTAAAATACAGTAGTGTAGTAGACCTAAGTATTCATTAAGTACCACCATAATGACAACATTAAAATACAGTAGCGTAGTAGACCTAAGTATTCATTAAGTACCACCATAATGACAACATTAAAATACAGTAGTGTAGTAGACCTAAGTATTCATTAAGTACCACCATAATGACAACATTAAAATACAGTAGTGTAGTGGACCTAAGTATTCATTAAGTACCACCATAATGACAACATTAAAATACAGTAGCGTAGTAGACCTAAGTATTCATTAAGTACCATCATAATGACAACATTAAAATACAGTAGTGTAGTAGACCTAAGTATGCATTAAGTGCCACCATAAGGCCCAACATTACATTTATAATAAATTTTTACAGTTTGTCTTTCATAATTATGACAAAATAATAGGTGTATAAATGACACAATATGTTACTGCATACATCAGCAGACTAATTAGGAGTCTTTGTTTGTTTACTTACGACTAAAAGACAAGTTGTCTAGTATGTTCACTATTTTATTTAAGGACTAAATTGCAATAAGAAACATATGTTTAGCGTACCATAAGATTTTTTGTTAAAGTAAAGCCAAAACTGCCATTTGTTGTGGTCCCCTTTATTTAGAAAAGTATCGAAAATACATTTTGGTACCGGTACCAAAATATTGGTATCGGCACAACCCTACTATCATTATACCGCATTGACTCAAGATAAGATGCAAACAGTCAACACTGCCGACTAGCGGCCAGAATAAAGAACTGCGTGGGGAAGGAGTTCACTAAAAAAGCACATTTACAGTATTACACATACCTGAAAATGAAGTAAAAAACCACATAAAGTCCTTCTCTGTGACTCCTTGTAGCGCTCTGCTGCCTACACATGAAAGAAAGAAAAACATACACGTTTTACCAACAGGAAGTAGTGGTCACGTGACAGGAAAGAAAGAAAAACATACACGTTTTACCAACAGGAAGTAGTGGTCACGTGACAGGAAAGAAAGAAAACATACGTTTTACCAACAGGAAGTAGTGGTCACGTGACACGAAAGAAAGAAAACATACGTTTTACCAACAGGAAGTAGTGGTCACGTGACATGAAAGAAAACATACGTTTTACCAATAGGAAGTAGTGGTCACGTGACATGAAAGAAAGAAACCAATTATTTTTACCAATAGGACTGTTTGTAAATGTTGCAATTTACAAATAAAGGTTTATAAAATAAAATAAAAAAATAAAAGGACGTGGTTGTCACGTGACATGACAGAGGACCGCTTCAAACAAATCGCGCCAAAACGGTCACTCAAACTAACAGAACGCTTGTAGCGCTCAAAATAGCGGTTAGAATAACACAAAAACACTTGATATCTTAAGGGTACATACAAAGTAAACAATATACGGCGAGAATTACAAAAATAAACCGTTCGTTTTTGATTAGAAAACGACACACAGCACATCAACCAATTTGGACAAAACTCACCCCGGCGTCCCAAGCAGGAAGTGAGGCGGAAGGGGAGGAGCTACGGAAGCC
The DNA here is from genome assembly GCF_033978785.1 of Entelurus aequoreus. Classification (NCBI taxonomy): domain Eukaryota; kingdom Metazoa; phylum Chordata; class Actinopteri; order Syngnathiformes; family Syngnathidae; genus Entelurus; species Entelurus aequoreus. The sequence goes on from NC_084753.1 coordinate 41,303,207, forward strand.
TGACGGCGTGCCATGGCAGGAAGAAGTCAAAATAAAATAACAGTCAATC
>NC_084753.1:41308255-41333255 GCF_033978785.1 Entelurus aequoreus
GGTGCGTCGTCTTCAGTGATGCGGACACTGCATCGATCCGATTTACCGTTCGATCTACGTTCCTATATCCTCACCTACGGTCATGAGCTTTGGGTTATGACGGAAAGAACAAGATCATGGGTACAAGTGGCCGAAATTAGTTTCTTCCGTCGGGTGGCGGGGCTCTTCCTTAGAGATAGGGTGAGAAGCTCAGAGTAAAGCCGCTGCTCCTCACGGGGACAAGCGGGAGTGGCGGGGCTCTCCCTTAGAGATAGGGTGAGAAGATCTGAAAGGTAAAGATCACGGGCACAAGCGGGAGTGGCGGGGCTCTCCCTTAGAGATAGGGTGAGAAGATCTGAAAGGTAAAGATCACGGGCACAAGCGGGAGTGGCGGGGCTCTCCCTTAGAGATAGGGTGAGAAGATCTGAAAGGTAAAGATCACGGGCACAAGCGGGAGTGGCTCTCCCTTAGAGATAGGGTGAGAAGATCTGAAAGGTAAAGATCACGGGCACAAGCGGGAGTGGCGGGGCTCTCCCTTAGAGATAGGGTGAGAAGATCTGAAAGGTAAAGATCACGGGCACAAGCGGGAGTGGCGGGGCTCTCCCTTAGAGATAGGGTGAGAAGATCTGAAAGGTAAAGATCACAGGCACAAGCGGGAGTGGCGGGGCTCTCCCTTAGAGATAGGGTGAGAAGATCTGAAAGGTAAAGATCACGGGCACAAGCGGGAGTGGCGGGGCTCTCCCTTAGAGATAGGGTGAGAAGATCTGAAAGGTAAAGATCACGGGCACAAGCGGGAGTGGCTCTCCCTTAGAGATAGGGTGAGAAGATCTGAAAGGTAAAGATCACGGGCACAAGCGGGAGTGGCGGGGCTCTCCCTTAGAGATAGGGTGAGAAGATCTGAAAGGTAAAGATCACGGGCACAAGCGGGAGTGGCTCTCCCTTAGAGATAGGGTGAGAAGATCTGAAAGGTAAAGATCACGGGCACAAGCGGGAGTGGCGGGGCTCTCCCTTAGAGATAGGGTGAGAAGATCTGTCATCCGGGAGGAGCTCAAAGTAAATCAGCTGCTCCTCCACATGGAGAGGAGACAGATGAGGTGGTTCGGGCATCTGCTCAGGATTCCACCTGAACGCCTCCCTAGGGAGGTGTTTAGGGCAAGTCCGATCGGTAGGGGACCACAGGGAAGACCCAGGACACGTTGGGAAGACTATGTCTCCCGGCTGGCCTGGGAACGCCTCAGGATCCCCCGGGGTGAGCTGGACGAAGTGGCTGGGGAGAGCAAAGTCTGTCTTTTTGACAACGTTTAATCAACGTTGGATTCTGAGGTTGATTTGACCATTGAAATTTGGTCATTTCCCAACCAATATTCCACAACACAAATACAACATTGAAACAACATCCTTTTTGACGACGTCTAATCAAAGTTGGGTTCTGACATTGACTTAACCACCGAAATTTGGTCATTTCCCAACCAAATACAACGTGGAAACAACATCCTTTTTGATGACGTTTAACTCAACTTTCTCAGTGGCCTAGTGGTTAGAGTGTCCGCCCTGAGATTGGTAGGTTGGAGTTCAAATCCCAGCCGAGTCATACCAAAGACTATAAAAATTACCTCCCTGCTTGGCACTCAGCATCAAAGGTTGGAATTGGGGGTTAAATCACCAAAATGATTCCCGGGCGCGGCGCCGCTGCTGCCCACTGCTCCCCAAGGGGATGGGTCAAATGCAGAGGACGGTGGAACGGATTAATTGGGTTGAAAAATGTGAAAGGAATCATCGCACGAAATAAAGTTAGAAAAAAACAGGAATTCCTGGAAATTTGTTGAATGTGGAAAAATGGTGGTTGATGAATTGAATGTGTTGAAGGTGGAATGGTTTGGATCGGATGAAAAATGTGGGAATTGTGGAGCTTTAAAAAATGTTTTTCAATGGGAATTTCATGGAAATTTGGGAAAAGCGGGAATTTTTTTTGAAAATGCTAAAACATTTGAATCTTCTAAATGAGTTGGTTGGTGTTGGAATTTTTCAAAACAGTCGAGAAATGTTGAAGTAGTAAAATTTTTAATTGATTAAATTAATTACGGAATTTCGGGAAAAACCGGGAATTTTTCCAGTTCGAAAAACAACTTTTTTTTTTGGTCCTGATTAAGAGGAATGTTTTGACGCTGCAACGGTTGAAGTGGGTTGGAAAATGTGGGAGGAGTAGTCGCCAGAAAAAAGGGTGAAGAAAGGGTTTGAAAAAAACGGGAATTCTGGGAATTCCTGGAATTTATTTGAACTTGGAGAAATGATAGTTTGAATGTCCAGGATGAGTGGAATATGTTGAAGGTGGAATGGTTTGAATCGGTTGAAAAATGTGGAAATGGCTAAAGTTTGAAAACTGGCCAATTCATTTTGAATGGGGGAAAAATGTCCCGGAAAACCTGGAATTCTGGGAAACCTGGGATTTTTTTTTAATTTTTCAAGGGAAAGCCCGCGATTCCCGAATAGGCTGAACAGTTTGAAGTTGAAACGGTTTTAATCGGGTGAAAAATGTGGAAGGTAGAGCGCGCCAAAACCTGGAGAAGAGGAAGAAGAAGAAGAAGAAAAACCATATGTATGTACGCTTTGGAACATTCACACAGTGGGATGTGTTTAAGGGTGTTTCCACCATTAATAAGACATTATTCATGATATGTTATGTACGGTACAGTATGGCCTTGTGCTTAGAGTGTCCGCCCTGGGATCGGTAGGTCGTGAGTTCGAACCCCGGCCGAGTCATACCAAAGACTATAACAATAGGACCCATTGGCACTCAGCATCAAGGGTAATTTCACCACACCTAGTGTGTGTGTGACAATCATTGGTACTTTAATCAATGTTGGGTTCTTTTTGGCCATTTCCCAACCAACAACCTGAATCCAACGTTGGACATGAACCTTGTCTCAATTTACAAACCCGACTATTTCACCACGCGGTTTCAAAGTCGGTTTTAAAGGAGACGTACGTATCATCAACGTTGTTTCAATGTCTTGTGCCTGCTGCCTCGTTCTTCTTAAAAAAGTGAACATTTGCAAACCGGCCCCTACGTCTAGTCCAGGCGCCAGGTGGGATACATTATGGTCATCTTCAATCCCGATGACTAAGGTTGTTTGGGACTCAAATGAACTTCCGCGTCCATACCTGAAAGTGTTAATGACTTGGGCCGGCGCTCCTCGCGATGACGTCACCTGTGGCGGTTCTTGCTGAGACCGCTGGACGCTGAGCTCCATTGAGAAGCGGTTGAATGCCTTCTGCTGAGGCAGGGCATCCAGCGGACCCTCTTTGCACGTGGCCCCCCTGGCCTTTGTGTCCGCCCACAATGGTGAAGATCATTGTGCGCGCGGGTGCGTGTGCGGTATTCCGCGCACGGGGCGGCCAAAGGTGAATGCATGGGGGGCTGAATCTCCTCTTCCCGAGGGGAGGGGCAGGTCAGCGGGGCAGCCAATCACAGGTCTGCTCCTTGGATTTATGCCAGCGCTCTTTACTTTACAACTTTAGTACGAGCGGCGAGGGCCCTTGAAAAAAAAAAACCCCCAGGAGCCCCAAAAGAGAGCGAGACAAAGGCACGAGATGCCCTACACACCGTCTGGCTTCTTCTGTGACCGGCTGATCCGGGAGCGGGAAAGGAGGGACGGCGAAGGCGCTTTGAACAAGCCGCTGCGCTTCAACGGCCAGGACTTGACCGTCCTCCGGCAGGAATGCCTCCAGAGGAAGAGCCTCTTTGAGGACGACTCCTTCCCCGCCAGCGTGGAGTCGCTGGGCTTCAAGGAGCTGGGCCACAAGTCCAACAAGGTCAAGAACATCGTCTGGAAGAGACCCAAGGTAGGGGGAGGACGGCGGGACCGTGCAGGGATCCGTCCGGGACCTGATTGGTCTTCATTGTTATTACCTTGACTGTGAGGTGGAGATGACGGTCCACACTTGATGGAGTCAAGTCAGGGTGGCACTTTACCACCAGGATGAATGACATCTTAATAACTCCTTTAATGTTCAAGTTCAATAGAATAGAATAGAAAGTACTTTATTGATCCCTGGGGAGAAATTCAGCACCACAGTTCACTCACAAAAGAAAATAAAAACTTAGGTATTTTTTACATGTGAATAATACAAATACAGTCTATTATACAGCATGATTCACATGTGAATAACATAAATACAGTCTATTATACAACATTATTCACGTGTAAATAACATAAATTCAGTCTATTATACAGCAATAATCACATGTGAATAACATAAATACAGTCTATTATACGGCATTATTCACATGTGAATAACGTAAATACAGTCTATTATACAGCATTATTCACATGTGAATAACATAAATACAGTCTATTATACAACATTATTCACGTGTAAATAACATAAATTCAGTCTATTATACAGCAATAATCACATGTGAATAACATAAATACAGTCTATTATACGGCATTATTCACATGTGAATAACGTAAATACAGTCTATTATACAGCATTATTCACATGTGAATAACGTAAATACAGTCTATTATACAGCATGATTCACGTGTGAATAACAAATACAGTCTATTATACAGCATGATTCACATGTGAATAACATAAATACAGTCTATTATACAGCATTATTCACGTGTGAATAACATAAATACAGTCTATTATACAGCATTATTCACATGTGAATAACATAAATACAGTCTATTATACAGCATTATTCACATGTGAATAACGTAAATACAGTCTATTATACAGCATGATTCACGTGTGAATAACAAATACAGTCTATTATACAGCATTATTCACATGTGAATAACATAAATACAGTCTATTATACAGCATTATTCACATGAGAATAACATAAATACAGTCTATTATACAGCAATAATCACATGTGAATAATATGAATACAGTCTATTATACGGCATTATTCACATGTGAATAACGTAAATACAGTCTATTATACAGCATTATTCACATGTGAATAACATAAATACAGTCTATTATACAGCATTATTCACATGTGAATAACATAAATACAGTCTATTATACAGCATGATTCACGTGTGAATAACATAAATAGTCTATTATACAGCAATAATCACATGTGAATAATATGAATACAGTCTATTATACGGGATTATTCACATGTGAATAACGTAAATACAGTCTATTATACAACATTATTCACGTGTGAATAACAATAATACAGTCTATTATAAAGCATTATTCACATGTGAATAACAAATAGTCTATTATACAGCATTATTCACATGTGAATAACATAAATACAGTCTATTATACTGCATAATATAAATACACTATACATTTACAGTACATGTACAGTCGAAAGGAACATATGCATTATACAGTACCAATGATTGTCACACACACACTAGGTGTGGTGAAATTACCCTCTGCATTTGACCCATCCCCTTGTTCCAACCCCTGGGAGGTGAGCGGAGCAGAGAGCAGCAGCGGTGGCCGCGCCCGGGAATAATTTTTGGTGATTTAACCCTCAATTCCAACCCTTGATGCTGAGTGCCAATGGGTCCCATTGTTATAGTCTTTGGTATGACTCGGCCGGGGTTCGAACTCACGACCTACCGATCCCAGGGCGGACACTCTAAGCACAAGGCCATACTGTACCGTACATAACATATCATGAATAATGTCTTATTAATGGTGGAAACACCCTTAAACACATCTCATTGTGTGAATGTTCCAAAGCGTACATACATATGGTTTTTCTTCTTCTTCTTCTTCTTTTCCAGGTTTTGGCGCGCTCTACCTTCCACATTTTTCACCCGATTAAAACCGTTTCAACTTCAAACTGTTCAGCCTATTTGGGAATCGCGGGCTTTCCCTTGAAAAATTAAAAAAAAATCCCAGATTTCCCAGAATTCCAGGTTTTCCGGGACATTTTTACCCATTCAAAATGAATTGGCCAGTTTTCAAACTTTAGCCATTTCCACATTTTTCAACCGATTCAAACTATTCCACCTTCAACATATTCCACTCATCCTGGACATTCAAACTATCATTTCTCCAAGTTCAAATAAATTCCAGGGATTCCCAGAATTCCCGTTTTTTTCAAACCCTTTCTTCACCCTTTTTTCTGGCGACTACTCCTCCCACATTTTCCAACCCACTTCAACCGTTGCAGCGTCAAAACATTCCTCTTAATCAGGACCAAAAAAAAAAGTTGTTTTTCGAACTGGAAAAATTCCCGGTTTTCCCGAAATTCCGTAATTAAATTAATCAATGAAAAATGTTACTACTTCAACATTTCTCGACTGTTTTGAAAAATTCCAACACCAACCAACTCATTTAGAAGATTCAAATGTGTTAGCATTTTCAAAAAAAATTCCCGCTTTTCCCAAATTTCCATGAAATTCCCATTGAAAAACATTTTTTAAAGCTCCACAATTCCCACATTTTTCATCCGATTCAAACCATTCCACCTTCAACACATTCAATTCATCAACCACCATTTTTCCACGTTCAAACAAATTTCCAGGAATTCCTGTTTTTTTTCTAACCTTATTTCGTGCGATGACTCCTTTCACATTTTCCAATCCAATTCCTCCGTTCCACCGTCAAAACATTCCTCTTAGTCAGGACCAAAAAAATCAAGTTGGTTTAAAGAACTTGGAAAAATTACCGGTTTTCCCGAAATTCTGTAATACCATTTTTCAATTCAAAAAACTGTTACGACTTCGTAATTTCTTGACCGATTTAAACGATTCCAACACCAACCAATTCAGCTTGTTCAGGACATTCGGGAAAATCCCCCGACGAGCAGGGAAACCTGCGAAACAGGCTTGTAGGGATGATATAGCCTCAGTGTTTTTTCCTGACCTACGTATATTCCTCTCTACACCGGTATATATATATATATATATATATATATATATATATATATATATATATATATATATATATATATATATATATATATATATATATATATACATATACACATATATATATATATATATACACATATACATATACATATATATATATACATATACATATATATATATATATATATACACACACAATATTCATATGCATGTATATACATATATATACTTATACATATATATATACTGTACATACACACATATATTTATATATATATATATTTATATATATATATATATATATATATATATATATATATATATACAAATACATAAATATATACATATATACATACATATATGTATATATATATATACATATATGTATGGGGTCCTAATAAAGTGTCACACAGCGCTCCTTGTTGATGTGCGTGATTACAAAATGGATAATTTTCCAGGTCAAGACTGCAAACTGGAGGCGAAAAACAACAACAACACGATAATCTTGTTTGCTTTGTGCAGGAAATTAGTGAGAACCCTCAGTTCATCGTTGGCGGGGCGAGTCGCACCGACATCTGCCAGGGAGATCTTGGTGAGTGACACCATCTTATTTTTGTGGTTACTGTACTTGAAAATACGTGCTCATTTTCTAGTCGAACACATTTGTGGAAAAAAAATAAATATTTATATATATATATATGATATAAAACGAACCCACTAAACATTTTTCCATATATTAGACTATAAGCCGCAGATATGATACGTTGTTGTCATGTCTGTGTGATCATGTTTTGTTTGGTCATGTGCTTTTTTTTTGATTTTGTCAGTTCCTGTTTTTTCACTCCCTGTTTTGTTTCCATGACAACCCATTAGTTTTCACCTGTCCTCATGTCACACACCTGATTCATTTGCACTCACGCACCTGTTGTTAATCATGTCTGTGTTATTTAAGCTTTTCATCTTCTGTTGGTCGGCCTGGCGACATCACATTCGTGCTCTGCACTCTTGACACGCTGCTTACTCTGTCCAGGTCATAGTTCATGCTGCTCTTTTCTTGCCACGTAAGTTTGTTTGTTTATTCAAGCCACTGTTTTGTACCTCTGTTGTGAGCGCCTTTAGTTTGTTCCTTTTTTTCCATAGTTCTGCCTTTGTGCTAGTTTTGTTTTATTAGCCAAGTTTGTTCCCCGCCTTTTGTTTATACTTTTTATAATCTATTATTAAATCATGTATTTAACTTCACGCCATGTCCGGTCCAATTCTTATGCATCTCGGGAAAACAAACCACTTCATAGTCCACGTCCTGACAGTATGTCGCCAGCAGCAAAACGTTTTCCCGCAAAGAAGTTGGACGAAGGAACCTGGGAGGTGCTGCGCGCCATGGAAGCCGAATCGCTTCGCTATTCCCCCATGGAGCGCAGGGATCTAATGTGGGGTCCGACCGGCAAACTGGTGCCAATCAACTCCGTGTGGCCCGGGGGCGTCGGCGCGTCAACCCTGTTCCGGAAGCGCCGTCAAGGACGAAGGATGTCTGGGAAGGCTTATCCGAGCGGACTGGACACGTCGTCCCCGCAAGCTCCTCCCCCTCCGGGCGGAAATACGCTCCAGGCTGCCCAGCTCCCCCAGGACAACATCACGCCACCGTCAGCGGATGACACCAAAGACCAGGATTTTTTTTTTCTGAATTCTTTTTCTTTTGATCCCCCGCCCCCAACAAAAGACTCCATGTCTATGATAAAGCATTATGAAGATATGTTCCTGAAAATCAGATCTTGCCAAACCAAGTCATTCAAGTTTCATGCTCCGCCCCCCCCCCCCCCCCCCCAAAGACTCAAGCCCCGCCCACACAACCGCATGTGGGGGATAAAGAAAGATAGTTTGGACAATTTAGAGGGGAGGATTCTGCCCCCCTCCTGACCTCCCTCCACCCACCCCCAAAAACTATTCCAGACCGGAGGGAGCGCGTCTGGTATCCGCCCCTTGAGGGGGGGGGGGGGGGGGCTAGGGCCGGGAGCTGTGCTGGTGGCGTGGTTCCACCAGTTCTTCGGGCTGCTAAGCCGCAGCCTCCAGCCCGGCCACCACCACCAGCTTTTCGCCATGCCAAGCCGCAACCTCCGGCCCGGCCACCACCACCAGTCTTCCGGCCTGCCAAGCCGCAACCCCCGACTAGGCCACCTCCACCTGCACCAAAGCTAGCACCAGCGCCAAGGCTAGCACCAGCACCAAGGCTAGCACCTATGCCACAGCTAGCTCCACGCCCTGCTCCAAGGCTAGCAACATACCTAGACGGACCTCGCTAAGTTCCTCCAGAAGCAGCTCCACGCCAAGTGTCACCAGTCGCAGCTCCACGCCAAGTGTCACCAGTCGCAGCTCCACGCCAAGTGTCGCCAGTCGCAGCTCCACGCCAAGTGCCGCCAGTCGCAGCTCCACGACGCCAAGTGGCGGCACTTGGCGTCGTGGACTGCTGGGAACACACCATTTCAGTCCTCCGCTTGGGTTTAATGAAAACTACTGAACACAAAAGAGTATGGCAATTAAGAGCATAAAAAAACGTAAATTAACCGCACCATTTTACAAGCCGCAGAGTTCAAAGTGTGGGGAAAAAAGTAGCGGCTTATAGTTCGGGACTTACGGTAGTTATGTACCATGTTTGTCAGATGTTTTTGAGGCAAAATAAAGCATTTTGTAGGCACGAGTGAGCCGTTGTTTGTTGTTAAGTGGCAAATTTTGTATTGTGGTATTTTTTTAGGGAAAAGATGCCATTCTTGAGGAATATTACATTTGTATTTTTAAGCGCTGATTCCCACCATGTGTTGCGTTTTCCGATAAATAATTCTTCTTGTGGTGGCGGCAAGTTGGCGGGGTGTTTGAATGTGTATGGATGTATGAAGTAAAATCCGGTCAGGATATTTAGGAATATTTTTGGCAAACAGAGCAGCTTTCCCGGCCCTCCATGTGGCCTCTCGGCAGACTGAGGCCTCCCCTGCTTTGTGCTTACTCGTTTGGAAGGGAATCCAGCCAGCAGCACTTCTCATTGTTGAGCCCGTCAGTGAAGGGCAGCAAAGGCACAAAAGTGTGGTTGGACACTTTGAAATGTGGTGTGGACAACCAACAGAGAAGTTCGCCTGAAAGGCCGACCTCTGATTCGGCAACCAGAAGGCCACCTGTGCCAAACAAGCTAACATGTTACCCCTTGCGTGCAGGTGACTGCTGGCTGCTGGCCGCCATCGCCTGCCTAACCCTCAACGAGAAGCTCCTCTACAGAGTAGTTCCTCCTGAGCAGAGCTTCTCACAGGACTACGCTGGAATCTTCCACTTCCAGGTTGGTGGGAATACGTCTTAATCTCCTCTCCTTTCATTCACCTTCATCATGTTCATGTTCTCCCTCCAGTTCTGGCGCTATGGCGACTGGGTGGACGTGGTCATTGACGACCGTATCCCGACCTTCAACAACCAGCTGGTTTTCACCAAGTCGGCAGAGAGAAACGAGTTCTGGAGTGCCCTGCTGGAGAAGGCCTACGCCAAGTGAGTCAGCAAATCAAAAAGCCTCTTTTTCCCAACTTGGAGTACGTCAAACTGACTCTGGCGTGGACCCGGTGTATGCACAAGAACCTTTGTTTCCGGTTTCTTACAGTCATGTTAAAGCAGCAGTCCTATTAAAAAACATCTTGGAAATTGGCCGTACAGTAGAACTAGTAGATTGAAGTGCAGAACTGAGCCCAACTAAAAGGGAACTTTGCCACTGGAGTTAAAGTCACAGTCGGACATTAAACTCAATCAATCAATCAATCAATCAAAGTTTATTTATATAACCCTTAAATCACAAGTGTCTCAAAGGGCTGCACAAGCCACAACGACATATTTACCCTTCAGATCCCACATCAGGGCAAGAAAAAACTCAACCCAATGGGAAACAATGAGAAACAAGAATAAGTCCAACTTTTCTCCACAAAACTGATAAAGTAGCTTAAGGAAAATGAGAAGTGTGAGCACTAGAACCGGGTGTAGTAATGGACAAATGGGGCCAATTATTTTGATCTTAATCTTTTTGTATGTGTTTTTCCCTTTTTTCAACTTTTCTTTAAAAAGCCTAACCAGGGACGAGGGTTGCAAATTAGCCTGTGGCTAGAAGTCTTATGTACTTTGGCATCGGTTACCTACGGGTAGCAATGTTTCATTGTACCGTCCCTGTCGAATAAATAAACTAAAAAAACATATTAAAAAAAAAAAGAACTTGCTTGTTTAAAACCACTGCTCATAGCTCTCCCAATGCGCCCCTTGTACAGGCTTCATGGCTCTTATGAGGCCCTGAAGGGTGGCAACACCACGGAAGCCATGGAAGACTTTACCGGGGGCGTCACAGAGTTCTACGAGCTGAAGGAAGCGCCCAAAGAGCTCTACAAGATCATGAAGAAGGCCTTGGAAAGAGGATCCCTCATGGGCTGCTCTATCGACGTGAGTGTCCCAACTGGAAAACTGTTCACGTTCCTGCTATGAACGCAACCAAACACGCAATTCTGTTGTGTTTCGCAGTCCCTCGTGCCCGCTCGCTTCGAGACTCGGACTGCTACGGGCCTGGTGAAGGGTCACGCCTACTCGGTGACGGCGGTAGAAGAGGTAAACGACTCAAATTGGAGTGAATGAACACACACGGAGATCAATACTTAGTTGTAATTTGTGCGGCAGTGTCGGCCCTCTCAACAACGAGAGACCAAAGTGCGTCTGGTGCGTCTCAGAAACCCCTGGGGCCAAGTGGAGTGGAACGGACCGTGGAGCGACAAGTGTGTATCCCTGCATTTACACTACATGGTGACTCAAATGTAATTTGTCCCACATGGACCAGGCTCTGGGTAACAAGATCTGTAGTGTAAATTTAGACTTATACTAAGTCTTCAGTAATGCGGACGCTGTATCGATCCACTGTGGTGAAGAAGGAGCTGATCCAGAAGGCAAAGCTCTCAATTTACCGGTCGATCTACGTTCCCATCCTCACCTATGGTCTTTAGCTTAGGGTTATAACCGAAAGGACAAGATCACGGGTACAAGCGGCCGAAATGAGTTTCCTCCGCCGGGTGGCGGGGCTCTCCCTTAGAGATAGGGTGAGAAGCTCTGTCATCAGGGGGGAGCTCAAAGTAAAGCCGCTGCTCCTCCACATGGAGAGGAGCCAGATGAAGTGGTTCAGGCATCTGGTCAGGATGCCACCCGAACGCCTCCCCAGGGAGGTGTTTAGGGCCTGTCCAACCGGTATGAGGCCACGGGGAAGACCCAGGACACGTTGGGAAGACTATGTCTCCCGGCTGGCCTGGGAACGCCTCGGGATCCCTCGGGAATAGCTGGACAAAGTGGCTGACCCGACCATGGATAAGCGGAAGAAGATGGATGGACTATGTATTCTTAACATTGCCTGGTTTTCTTTCAGTTCGAAGGAATGGGCTGCGTTGTCCAGTACAGAGAAGGAGAAGCTGCAACATCAGAGTGCTGAGGACGGAGAGTTCTGGTAATGCTGACATCGCAAAATACATTTGCCTATTACTCTCGAAGTAGAAAGGTCCTTGAATCTAGACAGCTGTGCAGTCGATCACTGGTTCATCTGTCAGTCCTGTCCAAGCTTGCCTCGACAAGATAGTGATATCTCTTCGGTAGCAAAGTCACACTATAAACACGGAGTACAAGAGTCAGACTTTGTCCCTACAGGATGTCCTACGAGGACTTCAAAAAGAACTACACCAAGATCGAGATCTGCAACCTCACGCCCGACGCATTAGAGGACGACAAGATTCACAAGTGGACCGTCTCCGTGAATGAGGGACGCTGGGTGAGAGGCTGCTCCGCTGGAGGTTGCAGGAACTATCCTGGTACGTCACACCTCGCCACAAGCTTGAGAAAATACACAAGAATGCTGAGCGATGATGATGGTGCCTAAAATGAAACCGTCACAGGGGCAGCCGTGTATGTCGGCACCGGCGGGTGAGACGTAGTCCGTGTAAGGCAGGTGTGGGCAATAAACATGACTGTTGCAACTCGGGCAGTCCAAAATGTTGCGTTAATCCCCTAGTTTATTCAATTCATTACGACAACAATGTTAACGTAATTAATGTGGACGGTGGATGGAGGCATAGCACAACATCCCGACACAGGCACGTAGAGCCTGACAACTCTTTACACCAAGTCTCTCCGCCACACCCGCAACAACATGTTCTCATTAACGTCGGAGTAACATCGCGGTCTCTGCTTGGAGAAGAAGCAGCAGGGAACGCTACATCTTGTCAGGGGCAAGACAAGATCCCAAGAACTGATGGAAAAGACTGACAGGTCACTGAGTTCAGGTCCACTCTCCCCTGTTCAGTTTTGAAAGAGACGGTGATTAATCATGATTCATTCGTAAACTGTGATGAATCCGATTTGAGCATTTTAATCATTTGACGGCTCCAGTTGGAACGCATCGGTTAGTTCCAGTTCCAAAAACACCTGTCGGAGTCTCTTGCACTTGCCATTGGTCACAAGAGACAACTCAGCAGGACATTGATACAACGTTGATTGTACGTACACGTCCTTTAAAACGGACTTTGAAACAACGCTGCAAAATATTTGTATTTGTTGGTGTCCATTGTTGGATCCACGTTGTTGGTTGGGAAATGACCTTGTCAAAAACCACGTTGTTTCAACATTGTATTTGTGTTGTAAAATGACCACATTTCAACGGTCAAATCAACGTCAAAACCCGACATTGGTTAAACGTCGTCAAAAAGCACGTTGTTTCAACGTTAAGTTTGAGTTGCTCAACAACAGAACCTAGTTCAACAAGTTCTCAGCGTTGTTACAATGTCTTATAATGCTGGGAAAGGAAGCTAAAAAGCTAAATATCCATCCATTCATCTTCTTCCACTTATCCGAGGTCGGGTCGCAGGGGGCAGCAGCCTAAGCAGGTAAACCCAGACTTCCCTCTCCCCAGCCACTTCGACCAGCTCTTCCCGGGGGATCCCGAGGCGTTCCCAGGCCAGCCGGGAGACATAGTCTTCCCAACGTGTCCTGGGTCTTCCCCGTGGCCTCATACCGGTCGAACATGCCCTAAACACCTCCCTAGGGAGGCGTTCGGGTGGCATCCTGACCAGATGCCCGAACCACCTCATCTGGCTCCTCTCCATGTGAAGGAGCAGTGGCTTTACTTTGAGCTCCCCCCGGTTGGCAGAGCTTCTCACCTTATCTCTAAGGGAGAGCCCCGCCACCCCGAGGAGGAAACTAATTTCGCCCGCTTGTACCCGTGATCTTGTCCTTTCGGTCATAACCCAAAGCTCATGACCATAGGTGAGGATGGGAACGTAGATCGACCGGTAAATTGAGAGCTTTCCTTTCCGGTTCAGCTCCTTCTTCACCACAACGGATCGATACAGCGTCCGCTTTACTGAAGACGCCGCACCGATCCGCCTGTCGATAAAAAGCTAAATAGTTGATGTTAATTTAGCTCGGCTTCTTCCTACTCCTATTTGGGCAAGCTGTAATGACAAACTGGAAATATTTGATAATTGTATGCATGTTTAAATTGCTAAAACTGTCATACTAGGGTATGATGACAGAAAAAACTTGATGGTGAATAAGACAAACAGAATTAACACGTATAAAGGATTTGGGATCTGACCCTCTCTTTCACACGGGCTGATATCAAACCCCCACTTTGCTTGGTATCAGATCTTTGTCTTCCCGAAGCTGCTGTGACGCAGTTCCTATGATTGCCATAATGGCGCATGTATCACTGGAAATCATTATTTCGTTTCAGAAACATTTGGAAGTAGTTCAACAGTTCAAGACTTGCAGTAATCCAAAAAGAGATTTGGAAATCCTACAGACAGCTACAGCTTCTATGTTAAAGGTTTAGAAAACTGATTTGGAAAAGTTCTAGGGCTGTCCTGAAATCGTCGAAGATTCGACGGCTGAGTTTATCAGCCATTATTATCAACCTCGAAGTCGAATCTTCGGATGTTAAACCCAACCCTCTGTGAGAAGGAGGCGAGTTAATACACGGAGACTGTTTCTTTCATAACTTTTCATTAACGCTGGAACAACCTTAAGAAAGTCAATGACTTCACCATAAAAGTGGGTGACATTGTTATCACCAGGAAAGATGAGGTCACCTACCTAGATTCCATTCTAGAGGCTAACCTTTCCTACCAAGGTAATCAGAAAGGTTTACCAACGGACGAGATTTCTCTACAGAATCTCCTCTCTGGTCAACAAAAGCACCTTGAGGATTCTGGCGGGAACTCTCGTTCAACCCTTTTTCGATTACGCATGCACCTCCTGGTACCCTAGCACCTCCAAAACCCTCAAATCTAAACTCCAAACATCTCAGAACAAGCTAGTCAGGTTACTTCTAGACCTCCACCCCAGATCCCACCTCACTCCTACCCACTTCTCTAAAGTGGGATGGCTCAAGGTGGAGGACAGAGTTAAACAACTTGCACTGAGCCTAGTCTATAAAATCCACTACACCTCCCTGATACCGAAGTACATGTCAAACTACTTCCTTAACGTAAATGACCGCCATAACCACAACACCAGGGGGAGCTCCACTAACCACGTTAAACCCAGATTCCGAACTAACAAAGGTCTTAACTCATTCTCTTTCTATGCCACGTCAATGTGGAATGCGCTCCCAACAGGTATAAAAGAAAGGGCATCTCTATCCTCCTTCAAAACCGCACTAAAAGTTCACCTCCAGGCAGCTACAACCCTAAACTAACACCCTCCCCGGATTGCTAATAATCAAATGTAAACAATCAAATGCAGATACTTTTTCTTATGCCTTCTGATCTCTCTCTCTCTCGCTCTCTTTCTCTCTCTCTCTATATGTCCACTACTTGCTGTCCATATCCTACCCCCCACCCCCTCCACACCCCTGATTGTAAATAATGTAAATAATTCGATGTGATTATCTTGTGTGATGACTGTATTATGATGATAGTATATATGATAGTATATATCTGTATCATGAATCAATTTAAGTGGACCCCGACTTAAACAAGTTGAAAAACTTATTCGGGTGTTACCATTTAGTGGTCAATTGTACGGAATATGTACTTCACTGTGCAACCTACTAATAAAAGTCTCAATCAATCAATCAACAATAATGTGACGTCACACCTAGGAACCAGTATACACCCCTACAGATCCTAATCTGTTTCTCTTAAAAAGCAACGCCATAGATTTGACTGATTGTCGACGATAGGCATAACTTAATAAATCAGATTCGACTATGAAACCCTTTGGTTGAAGCATACTGGTCATTTTCCTGTGCCCTTGCAGACACTTTCTGGACCAACCCTCAGTACCGCCTTCGTTTGCTGGAGGAGGACGATGACCCAGAAGACAATGAGGTTGGCTGCACCTTCGTGGTGGCGCTGATGCAAAAGAACAGACGGAAAGAGCGTAAGATGGGCGCCAACCTGTTCACTATCGGCTTTGCTATCTACGAGGTTAGTTTGTTACTCTTGTGGATCGAGCTGAACCAACTCTATCATAGAGAAGGAGGCTCTTGTCAGGGGTTCTGCCTGTTAGAGTGGAGTTTTCCTCCTCAAACCTTGGCTCTCTATAATGTCTCAAGTTCTTGATAGGTAAAAGGGGAAAGAATCATAGATTTACCATCACCTGCGGTCTTGAACTCTGGGTAGTAACCAAGGTCAAGGCATGCAAATGCGGTTGCCCAAGGAGGCTCTTGTCAGGGGTTCTGCCTGTTAGAGTGGAGTTTTCCTCCTCAAACCTTGGCTCTCTGTAATGTCTCGAGTTCTTGATAGGTAAAAGGGGAAAGAATCATAGATTTACCATCACCTGCGGTCTTGAACTCTGGGTAGTAACCAAGGTCAAGGCATGCAAATGCGGTCGCCCAAGAGTTTCTGGGTTTTCCGTAAGGCAAGGGCCATTAGCTACATTTGTCCAAGTGCCAGATTTTTTTTGTTTGGGAAATAAAACTGACTGACGTTCCACAAGGATTGGTTCCAGCTCCAATAACCATCAGGATGCCTGTCTCCAGTTCACTGCTGCTACACAGGAAGCTAAATAGAAAGTCAACGATAGTTGGGTTTGCTCACTCTCAGGAAAGCGTTTTGGTAGAGAACTGCAAGTCAGGTGTTCGAAGTGCTATAAGAGGATCAAGACGACGTCAGGAGGGCGGGTGTAGTGACTATGGTCTAGCATAATGAAGAACTTTCCATTCTATGGAATGGAGAGTTCTGTCTGGCTGGATGTGGACCGTGGTTGACATTCCCTGCTCCAGAATGAAGGAATAAGTCATTTCAGAAAGGGTTCAGACTAGAGCCTACAAAAATACCCTTGGTCACTTCATTCTGGCACTTTCCTAAGACTTAGCAAAGGACTTTTCTGCAGATCCCAACAGTTACCGGTCTGCTCTGTCTGTCTACAGGTGCCCAAGGAGGTAAGGATGTCCTCAAGGATCAGACCAGGCCAGCCTCTTTGATTGGTTTTGGTTACCCAAAGTTTTAGAGGAGATTCTCCATCCTCTTTCAGATGCACGGCAACAAGCAGCACATGACCAAGGACTTTTTCCTCTTCACCTCGTCCAAAGCCCGCTGCAAGTCCTACATCAACCTACGCGAGGTCACCCAGCGCTTCCGGCTGAGTCCTGGCGAGTACGTCATCGTTCCCTCCACCTACGAGCCGCACCAGGAGGGCGAGTTCATCCTGCGGGTCTTCTTCGAAAAGAAGAACACCTCAGAGTGAGTGGGTGGTGGGAGTCTGGGTGGCTTCAGGGGGCTCCAGGAGGGAAGGGTTAGGTTCCATACAATATTTGCACTAGTTGTGTGAATGCTCCAAAACATTCACACCACAATTCATCTATTTATTATTATTCTTCTCCAGATTTTGGCACACTCTACCTTCCACATTTTTCATACCATTCAAACCGTTCCAACATCAAACTGTTCAGCCTATTCGGGAATCGCGGGCTTTCCCTTGACAAATTCCAAAAATTCCCAGATTTCCAGGTTTACCCATTTAAAATGAATTGGCCATTTTTCAGACTTCCACCATTTCCACATTTTTCAAACCATTCCACCTTCAACATATTCCACTCATTCTGGACATTCAAACTATCATTTTTTTCCAATTTAAAAAAAAATTCCAGGAATTCCCAGTTTTCCAAACCCTATTTTCTCCCTTTTTTCTGTCGACTACTCCGTCAACCCACTTTAACCATTCCACTGTCAAAATATTCCTCCTAATTAGGACAAAAAATTAAGTTGTTTTTTGAACTGGAAAAATTCCCGGTTTTCTCGAATTTCCAGGAATTCCATAATACCATTTCTCAATTCAACATGTTACTACTTCATAATCTCTCGACCGATTTGAAAAATTCCAACACCCACCGTTTCAACTCATTCAGACCATTTAAGTTTTTATTTACCATTTTCAAAAAATTCCAGCTTTTCCCGAAATTCCCAAAATGTCTGGAAACAAAGTTCCACAATTCCCACATTTTTCATCTGATTCAAACCATTCCAACTTCAAAATATTCAGCCTGCTTGGAAATTGTGTGCTCTACAACAATTCTAAAAAAAATTCCCGGATTTCCCATAATTCCTCTTTCATTTTCCCCATTCAAAATGAATTGTCCATTTTTCAAACTTACACAATTCCCACATTTTTCCACTGATTCAAAACATTCCACTATTAACATATTCAACTCACCCTGGGCATTCAAACTATAATTTTTCCACATTCAACAAATTTCCAGGAATTCCGGTTTTTATTAACCCTATTTCAAAACTTTTTTGTTTGACTACTCCTTGTCCTTTTTACATCCCATTTCAACCGTTCGACTGTGAAAAACAAAAAACCAAGAAACATTCCCGTTTTTTCCGAAATTCCAGAAATTCTATTATACAATTTCTCAATTAAAAAACTGTTCCTACTTCAACATTTCTTGACCGATCTAACCAATTCCAACACCAACCAATTCAGCTCATTCATGCTCCTAATCATTTTTTTTTTTTTTAATCCTGCTTTTCCCAAAATTCCAGGAAGTTCCCATTGAAATGAATGGGACATTTTTCCAAGTTGCACAATTCCTACATTTTTCAACCTATTCAAGCCATTCCAACATCAACACATTCCACTCATCCTGGACATTCAAACTAACACTTTCCCAAGTTCCAAACCAAATTCCGGTTTTCCTGGAAATTCTGACTCTTCAACATTCAAACTATTCTTACGTTCATACTACATCCTCTCAGCATTTCAGTTCAACTTCAGCATTGGAGCATTCACACGCAATTCCTTGAGAACCTGCCTCATCTAGTACTTCCTGTATGCAAATGTCACGGTCTACTTCTGTGTGTCTTTGTGCTGGGCGGGGTTTCTTGATCACCCCCACCAAGAACAAACCATTTTAACGGAGATTTGATTTGTAGAGCTGGAAGAAAGCGGCCCCAGTTCGAGGCTGTTATGGAATCTTTTTTAGGACAAGCCACTCCAGACTGGGGCGAGCTGCGGTAAACTTTCAAAAATGTTCATTGCCTCTTCAACGCACGCGCCACCCTGCCCCCTGCTGGCCTGGAGGACCTGATAGATGGAGCAGGACCTGGATGGGAGTCAGGCTGTGGGAGACACAGACGACATTCTCTTGACCTGAATATTCACTTTTCACATTTATACTCATTTTTGTTAAGGTTTTAATGATAGTAGCCTCAGCTGTGGTTTGGGGTCCAGTCCACATGTTGTGGTCACCATGGTGACCGCTGTTTATTCATCTTCTCTCAGGGAGATAGAGAACAGGATTGAGGCCGACCATCCTGTGGTGAGTCTCTTCTTTCCAACACATCCTTATTGTCCAAACTACTCTACACTCAGTTTTTACTCAGTTTTACTTATTGCAAATGAATCAAAAAGTAAAAAACAAACAATAGCCAAGAAAAATGAAGGTGAATAAAGTAAAATTAATAATTACACACTTGATTAAATTAAACTAAGTAGAATTGAATAACAAATATGATTTGTTATTTATTGTATATTTTATATAAAAATATAATAATATAATATATCAGTATATATTATGTACTGCATATATAATATGTAAATATTACATATATGTTATATTTTATATTGCTACTATGGTATAATTTGTAGTCTACTTAATACCTGCATTTCCTTTCCATCCTTTGTAACTGAGCTACTGTGTGGAACAATTTCCCTTGTGGATCATTAAAGTTTGTCTAAGTCCAAGACTAAAATTCATGAAATTAAATTGAGTACATTGATTACATAACAATGAGTACATAAAACTAAAACTAAAATCAATTAAATTAAATTTGACTTGATTAGATTGATTCAAACTGAGCAGCATTAAATACAACTAAAATCAATTTAAATAAATTGATCCCATTGATTCAAATAAAATTAAACTGAGCGTGTTTAAATAAAACTAAATTAAGATTCAATTGATTACATTAATTAAATCCAACCGAGTAGAATCAAATGTAACTGAAGTGAGTGGAACTAAATAAAACTAAAATCAATTTGATGAAATCTGCATAACAGTGCATACTTAACATTTATAAATAGTATCATTTGTCGATAAAATTGTTATAAGTACACCTCTGCATAACAGTGTATACTTAACATTTATAAATAGTATCATTTGTTGATAAAATTGTTATAAGTACACCTCTGCATAACATTGTATACTTATGAACATTTATAAATAGTATCATTTGTCGATAAAATTGTTATAAGTACACCTCTGCATAACAGTGTATACTTAACATTTATAAATAGTATCATTTGTCGATAAAATTGTTATAAGTACACCTCTGCATAACAGTGTATACTTATTAACATTTATAAATAGTATCATTTGTCGATAAAATTGTTATAAGTACACCTCTGCATAACAGTGTATACTTAACATTTATAAATAGTATCATTTGTCGATAAAATTGTTATAAGTACACCTCTGCATAACAGTGTATACTTAACATTTATAAATAGTATCATTTGTTGATAAAATTGTTATAAGTACACCTCTGCATAACAGTGTATACTTAACATTTATAAATAGTATAATTTGTCGATAAAATTGTTATAAGTACACCTCTGCATAACAGTGTATACTTAACATTTATAAATAGTATCATTTGTCAATAAAATTGTTATAAGTACACCTCTGCATAACAGTGTATACTTAACATTTATAAATAGTATCATTTGTTGATAAAATTGTTATAAGTACACCTCTGCATAACAGTGTATACTTATTAACATTTATAAATAGTATCATTTGTCGATAAAATTGTTATAAGTACACCTCTGCATAACAGTGTATACTTATTAACATTTATAAATAGTATCATTTGTCGATAAAATTGTTATAAGTACACCTCTGCATAACAGTGAATATTTATTAACACTCATAAATAGTATCATTTGCTGATAAAATTGTTATAAGTCCAACTCTGCATAACAGTGTATACTTAACGTTTATAAATAGTATCGTTTGTTGATCAAATTGTTATAAGTACACCTCTGAATAATATTGTATACTTATTAACATTTGTAAATAGTATCGTTTGTAATAAAATTGTACAAGTACACCTCTGCATAACATTGTATACTTATTAATATTTATAAATAGTATCGTTTGTTGATAAAATTGTTATAAGTACACCTCTGCATAACAGTGTATACTTACTAACATTTATAAATAGTATCATTTGTCGATAGAATTGTTACAAGTACACATCTGCATAACATTGTATACTTATTAATATTTATAAATAGTATTGTTTGTTGATAAAATTGTTATAAGTACACCTCTGTATAACAGTGTATACTTATAACAATTTTATCGACAAATGATACTATTCATAAATGTTAATAAGTAGACCTCT
This sequence comes from Entelurus aequoreus, assembly GCF_033978785.1. Classification (NCBI taxonomy): domain Eukaryota; kingdom Metazoa; phylum Chordata; class Actinopteri; order Syngnathiformes; family Syngnathidae; genus Entelurus; species Entelurus aequoreus. The sequence goes on from NC_084753.1 coordinate 41,329,989, forward strand.
GTATAACAGTGTATATTTATTAACATTTATAAATAGTATCATTTGTCGATAAAATTGTTATAAGTACACCTCTGCATAACAGTGTAGCCTTATGATGTTAAATAAACGAAAGATCAACTTACAACAAAGAATAAATCATTTAAAAATATATATATTTCTTATTTTTTGACCAACTTGAACCATTTTAATACTGAAAAATTAAAATAAATAAATAATAAAACATTCAAATTGGTCAGCAACCAAGAAGTCAGTAGCACGTTATACAAAACGCTTTGACCTACAGAACAAAAATGTTCTTTTCCTCAAAATGAGGATTAATGGCTACAAAGGGCATGTTTTGTGTAGCGGGGTTCTAAGCATAATACCGCATGATACTGATAAAGTTAGTTCCCAGGGGGTCCCGCCCCACCACTTGAGAGGAACTGATTTAGCGTGTATTGGATGCGGCGTGTTTAGCTTGTGCAGATGTTTAGAGTGCACACCTTCTCACCGACTCCATGTCCACATGTTGCCGTCCTTGGCTCCGACTGCGTGACCCCGTGAACCCTCAGCCAGCGCCGGCCTCAGCGGGCGAGGAGAGCGACGAGGACCAGCAGTTCAGGACCATCTTTCAGGAGATAGCCGGGGACGTGAGTGCGGGGAGGAGTAAAAAGGGTGTTTTCAGGACGGACTTAATGACTTCATGCCACCTTTCCACACGGCAGGACATGGAGATCGCAGCCAACGAACTCAGGAACGTCCTCAACAGAGTGACCACCAAGCGTGAGTCGGGTTCAGGTAACGTTTTCTGTCCATTGCTGGTATGAAGGTGAGCTAGAAGCACGATTGATGCCCCTCTACCTCCTCCAGACAAGAGCCTGACGACAGAAGGCTTCAGCCTGGAGAGCTGCAGGAGCATGATAGCTCTGATGGACGTATCCTTTGTATCGAGTGCACGCTGGGGACTTCAACCCCCGGCAGAGAGGCTCGCCTTTTCATCGCTGTGAGCGTGTCGGGGTCGGTTTGGTGTCGTCTCTGACGGGCTTCCCTTACCTAATGGAAGATGTCGGTCTCCTCAGGTGCGGACTTCTAACCCTTTACACAAAGTCCTGTCTTGGCTGTGTTCTGGTCCGGACCTTCCTCCATGGAGGCTGTCTCGTGGTGTCGCTGATCTGTCCGACAAAGGTGCTGTCAAATCTGATGATCGTTGTGGGGTATTGAGGTGGGGACTCAGGACGCATCCCTGAGGTGTGCCTGTGTTCCATTTGTATACTCTAGCCTTTAAACAGACCCCCCCTTTTAAACCAGTTGATCTGCCGTCTCTTTTCTGCTCCGCCCCCCTCTCCTGCGTGGAGAGGTTATCAGGTGACCCCAGATGAGACGCTAGATGTTCAAAGTCGGTACTTGGGGTGGACCACTCTTCTGTGCATCAGTTGGTGACGTCTCTGCGATGATCCCACTATGGACTGGACTCTCACATTATTAACTAGATCCACCCGGTCACCCAGGGGGGTCTCCACATCTGCAGTCCCCTCCGAGGTTTCCCATTGTGCCCATTGGGTTGAGGCTTTTTTTGCCCTGATGTGGTATCTGAGCCGAGGATGTCGTTGTGGCTTGTGCAGCCCTTTGAGACTAAGGGACGAAGGATTAAGGGCTATATAAATCAACTTTGATTGATTGATTGTTCAGGACGGGAGTTAAAGAGGTCTTCTTTTTTGTCTTATTGTGGGCTCTGTTGTTCCTGAGGAAGTCTAATATCTTGGTGCCCAGTGAACTCAAATTGATGTGCAACTGTGTATATTCGACCTGCTATGCAAAATGACGGAGAGTGAGGTAATCAGAAAGAGCATTTCATCCATCCATCCATCCATCTTCTTCCGCTTATCCGAGGTCGGGTCGCTGGGACATCAGCCTAAAGCAGGGAAGCCCAGGCGTCCCTCTCCCCAGCCACTTCGTCCACTTTCTCCCAGGGGATCCCGAGGCATTACCAAGCCAGCCGAGAGACATAGTCTTCCCAACGTGTCCTGGGTGTTCCCCGTGGCCTCCTACCAGTCGGACGTGCCCTAAACACCTCCATAGGGAGGCATCCTGACCAGATGCCCGACCCACCTCATCTGGCTCCTCTCGATGTGGAGGAGCAGTGGCTTTACTTTGAGCTCCTCCCGGACGACAGAGCTTCTCACTCTATATCTAAGATGGGATGGGAACGTAGATCAACCGGTAAATTGAGAGCGTTGCCTTCCAGCTCAGCTCCTTCTTCACCACAACGGATCGATACAGCGTCCGCATTACTGAAGATGCCCATCCGCCTGTCGATCTCACGATCCACTCTTCCCTCACTCGTGAACAAGACTCCGAGGTACTTGAATCTCTTCCCCAACCCGGAGATGGCACTCCACCCTTTTCCGGGCGAGAACCATGTGAGGTGCTGATTCTCATCCGAGTCGCTTCACACCCGGCTGCAAACCGATCCCGTGAGAGCTGAAGTTCCTAACCAGATGAAGCCAATGAGCATTTCAATCAATCAAAGTTTATTTAGCCCTTAATCACAGGTTCCTCAAAGGGCTGCACAAACTGCAATGACATCATTCTTGAAAATGTAAGACTATAGTCCATTTGGGGCAAACCGAGGGTCGTAAGACGTCTGCATCCATGTCATAGAGGAGTGGTGCACAGTAGGTCAAGACTTAGAGAAGCTAGCACCTCCTCCAGACTGGTATCTCTCCAGGGATTATCCATGGCCATCTGGTGACCTCTCCTTGCAGGAAAGAAGGACAACAAAGAGAGAGAAGTGGCTGGTCATCTGGTCTAAAACAGAGTATATTTAAAAGCTAGAGTATATCAATATGTTTTAAGGTGAGACTTAAATACTTCTAACTGTTGCAGGTAGAGTATTCCAGACTACTGTAGCCCGGATAGAAAACGCTCTAGAGCCTACAGACTTTTTTTGGCCTCTGGGAGTCACTAAAAAAGCCAGCGTTCTTTGAACGTAGGTTTCTGGCCGGAACGTAGGGTACAATACAATCAGCAAGATAAGAACCGTGTAATATTTTGTATGTAAGTAATAAAACCTTATAATCAGATTTTAAGTGTACAGAGAGCCAGTGCAGGTGGTCTAGTAAGGGTGTCATATGATCAAACTTTGTTCTGTTCTTTTTGGGCACTGGGACTGGGAATGGTGGCAGACTGAAGGCAGTCGTGAGAGTTTAAAGGTGGCGGGGAAACCCTTTTTACTGGTAGGCACCATTTCCTGTCTGGATCAGCTGATTTCCTGCTTTCTTGGAGTCG
>NC_084753.1:41338255-41355755 GCF_033978785.1 Entelurus aequoreus
ATACATATATATACATGTGTGTGTGTGTGTATATATATATATACATACATATATGTGTGTGTGTGTGTATATATATATATACATATATGTATGTGTGTGTATATATATATATATATATGTGTGTATATATATATATATGTATATATATATATGTGTGTGTATATATATATATATATGTGTGTATATATATATATATATATATATATATATAAAATAATCAAGATCACAATACAATAACATCCGGAAATAGAATGTTCTATACAATTAGTATAGAACATTCTGTATACAAAACTCAGTTATATATATATATATATATATACACAGTGTTTTATATACAGGATACTTATTGTGATTTTGATTATTATTATTTTTATTCTTTAACCTTTCTGTTTTAATCTGTAGAGCACTTTGGGGCAGTAGTCTGTGTTAAAATTGTGCTGTATGAATAAATCTACCTTGATATACACCTATATATATATATATAAAACCATTTTCTACTGCTTGTACTATGTATATATACATATACACACACACACACGAGTGTATGTATAATATATATCAAATACATATGTTTATACGTGTGCGTATATGTGTATTTTTACAGTTACACATATATACAGTGTGCATATATCTATATTAATGTATATATTCATGTATAAATATGTACTGTACCTTATTTTGCTGCCATCTGCTGGACGTGGTGCAGCACTGCATCACGCGCAGCAAACGCTAACAATCTTATTGGTCCCCGCAGTGGCTCCAGTTGACCATGTACGCCTAGGAGAGCGCCACCTTGTGCCGCACAAGGACCAGACCTGCCAGATTTTACCTCATGACTCACTGTGCCCCCCTTTGACCTCGCCTCAACGACCCCCTCTCCCCGAACCAAACTCACTCTTGTCTTTTCCATGGAGGGAGACACGCTTCCTTCCTTCCTGCCACCAGTGTACCGTACTTTCTTCTCTCAGGCATCCAACACACAAAACGACCTCTTTTGACGTCTGTCACCGTACCTCACGAGCCTCCATGACACACACACACACACACACACACACACTTCTACAGTAGGAAGGGGATTCACACGGCCACATTTGTCACCGTCTACCTGACACATGAAACGTGACGAATTGGGGTGGGGGCTGCACTATCCACTTCAGCCACCAGATGGCAGCAGGGTGTTGCATAGCTTAAAATGTGTTTGTGGCAATTCCAACTTTGACCACAGTGTCAGTTGCTACGTGAAGTGGCGCTTTCAATCATTTTCAGCAGACTGCATTGCAAAATGATTCACCGCCCCCCCCTCTTCCTCTCACGTGAGATCCACTCAGGAATGGGGCCATAAGAATCCCTTCCCTACTGCACTTACACTTGAAACAGGACATTCACACAAGCTTTTTGTCCATTGGAGGTTCCAATATGGTTTTATGAGACTGTGGCTAAGGTTGGACTGTGAATTTTTTTTCCAAGTATTTACGGCATTGGTCGAATGAGTGTAATGCATTTTTAACCATTTTAGCCCAATAAATAAATACATGTTTTAAGTTACAGGCCTGACTTTACACACAAACAAGAGTTCAGACAAAGCGAGGACCTTACACACAAACAACAGATAAGACAAAGTTAGGACCTTACACACAAACAAGAGTTCAGACAAAGCGAGGACCTTACACACAAACAAGAGTTCAGACAAAGCTAGGACCTTACACACAAACAAGAGTTCAGACAAAGCTAGGACCTTACACACAAACAAGAGTTCAGACAAAGCGAGGACCTTACACACAAACAAGAGTTCAGACAAAGCGAGGACCTTACACACAAACAAGAGTTCAGACAAAGCGAGGACCTTACACACAAACAAGAGTTCAGACAAAGCGAGGACCTTACACACAAACAAGAGTTCAGACAAAGCGAGGACCTTACACACAAACAAGAGTTCAGACAAAGCGAGGACCTTACACACAAACAAGAGTTCAGACAAAGCGAGGACCTTACACTCAAACAAGAGTTCAGACAAAGCTAAGACCTTACACACAAACAAGAGTTCAGACAAAGCTAGGACCTTACACTCAAACAAGAGATAAGACAAAGCGAGGACCTTACACACAAACAAGAGTTCAGACAAAGCGAGGACCTTACACACAAACAAGAGTTCAGACAATGCTAGGACCTTACACACAAACAAGAGTTCAGACAAAGAGAGGACCTTACACACAAACAAGAGTTCAGACAATGCTAGGACCTTACACACAAACAAGAGTTCAGACAATGCTAGGACCTTACACACAAACAAGAGTTCAGACAAAGCGAGGACCTTACACACAAACAAGAGTTCAGACAATGCTAGGACCTTACACACAAACAAGAGTTCAGACAAAGAGAGGACCTTACACACAAACAAGAGTTCAGACAATGCTAGGACCTTACACACAAACAAGAGTTCAGACAATGCTAGGACCTTACACAAAAACAAGAGTTCAGACAAAGCGAGGACCTTACACACAAACAAGAGTTCAGACAAAGCGAGGACCTTACACACAAACAAGAGTTCAGACAAAGCGAGGACCTTACACACAAACAAGAGTTCAGACAAAGCGAGGACCTTACACACAAACAAGAGTTCAGACAAAGCGAGGATCTTACACACAAACAAGAGATAAGACAAAGCTAGGATCTTACACACAAACAAGAGTTCAGACAAAGCGAGGACCTTACACACAAACAAGAGTTCAGACAAAGCGAGGACCTTACACACAAACAAGAGTTCAGACAAAGCGAGGACCTTACACACAAACAAGAGTTCAGACAAAGCTAGGACCTTACACACAAACAAGAGTTCAGACAAAGCTAGGACCTTACACACAAACAAGAGATAAGACAAAGTTAGGACCTTACACACAAACAAGAGTTCAGACAAAGCGAGGATTTGTGCCTTCAGGCTTTACACATTTGTCAACAAGGAAATTCCATTACGAATTCAAGTCCCCATCAGAATTAATGATACAAAAAAGTCAGCTCCAGGGTCAAACTGTGGCCATCATCAAGTTATATTTAAAGATTTGTCCTGGAAGTGTAAAAGGAGGTTACTCACCAACTCTCGGCCCCCAAAAGCCTGGAAATAATATGCGTCAGTAAAGGAAAAAAATGACGTGTGCTGCCCGAAAGTGCATTCGTTTAAAACTTTAATATGATCTAATAATGTAAAATAATATATTATCACACATTCCAAACTTCTTTGTGGTTCAAATTTAAAAAAATAGTCAAATATCGCCTTATATTGTGATTTCAAAGCAAGTAGAAGTAGAAATTGAAGTAGAAAAATAAGTAGTAGAAGAAGAAGTAGAAGTAATAGAAGAAGAAGAGAAAAAAAAAGGAGTAGAAGTAGAAGAAAAATAAAAATAATTAGAAGTATAATAGTAGAAGAAATAGAAGTATGATAATAATTAGAAGTAGAAAAGAAGTAGAAATAAAATAATTAGTAGAAGAAGAAGAGGGAAAGAAGTAGAAGTAGAAGTAAATAAAAAAGTAGAAAAAGAAGTAGCTGACAAAGAAGAAGCAGAATAAAAAGTAGAAAAATAAGTAAACCAAGAAGTAGTAGAAGTAGAAGTAAAATAAAAAGTAGAACAAAAAAAAGAAGAAGTAGAAGAAGTAGAAAAAGGAGAAGGAAAAGGAGAAGGAGAAGGAGGAAGAGAAGAAAAAGGAGGATGAGAAGGTGAAATGGAGGAGAAGGAGAAGAAGAATGAGAAGGGGAAGAAGGAGGAGAAGGGGAAGGAAAAGGAGAAGGAGAAGAAGAATGAGAAGGGGAAGAAGGAGGAGAAGGCGAAAGAGAAGGGGAAGGAAAAAGAAAAGGAGAAGAAGAAGAAGAAGAAGAAGAAGAAGAAGGAGATTGAGAAAGAGGAAAAAAAAGGAGAAGAAGAAGGAGAAGTAGACTGAGAAGAAGGAAAAGGAGAAGAAGGAGGAGGATTGTTTCATTTATACATCAAATTGTACACTGTTAAAATTGACAACAGATTTTACAGCAGTTCAGTCGGCAGAATTTCACTGTAAAAATTTTACGATAAAATTCCTGCCAGCAAAAGCTATAATATTCATTTTTACAGCATACGTAAAAAATAGATATAATAATATCATGCATATTTATATGGATTCACTGTTACAATAACCGCCATGTGGCCCTCAAGACTTTCTACAATAAAAGAAACTACTCACCTTCTGATCAAAGTGTTAACTGGGCGATGCTGTCATCTAGTGGCCTTTTATGGAACTGCTGGGATCAATACAAGTGTTTAAGCTAGCATCTTTATTGACATACCCCCAGGGGGTCGCTTGCTTTCCAGCAATATATGTTTGGACTTTCCAGTCCGGCGTGTCCCTCTCTGTGCGTCTGCTCACCAGCAACTCCAACTCCAACAACGTGTCTCTGACCGGCTGCTGCTAATAAGGGCGACAGGTGATTTAGATAACCAGCCCCAGCTGGGCAATCCACTCACCTGCCGCTGGCTTCGAGGCCGGTCCTTACACACCCTGCTCCTACAACGTCACGCTACTTCCGGTACAGGCAAGGCTTTTTTTTTATCAGCAACCAAAAGTTGTGAACTTTATCGTCGATGTTCTCTACTAAATCCTTTCAGCAAAAATATGGCAATATCGCGAAATGATCAAGTATGACACATAGAATGGATCTGCTATTCCCGTTTAAATAAAAACATTTAATTTCAGTAGGCCTTTGAAGTTGTTTATACGGCCACCCTCAGTGTGCAAAGGCAGTGCCTTTAAGGCAGGAGTCACCAACCTTTTTGAAAGCAAGAGCTACTTCTTGGGTAGTGATTAATGCGAAGGGCTACCAGTTTGATACACACTTAAATAAATTGCCAGAAATAGCCAATTTGCTCAATTTACCTTTAACTCTATGTTATTATTAATAATTAATGATATTTACATTTAATTGAACGGTTTAAAAGAGGAGAAAACACGAAAAAAATGACAATTAAATTTTGAAACATAGTTTATCTTCAATTTCGACTCTTTAAAATTCAAAATTCAACCGAAAAAAAGAAGAGAAAAACTAGCTAATTCGAATCTTTTTGAAAAAATTAAAAAAATAATTTATGGAACATCATTAGTAATTTTTCCTGATTAATATTAATTTTAGAATTTTGATGACATGTTTTAAATAGGTTAAAATCCAATCTGCACTTTGTTAGAATATAAAACAAATTGGACCAAGCTATATTTCTAACAAAGACAAATCATTATTTCTTCTAGATTTTTCAGAACAAAAATTTTAAAAGAAATTTAAAAGACTTTGAAATAAGATTTAAATTTGATTCTACAGATTTTCTAGATTTGCCAGAATATTTTTTTTGAATTTTAATCATAATAAGTTTGAAGAAATATTTCACAAATATTCTTCGTCGAAAAAACAGAAGCTAAAATGAAGAATTAAATTAAAATGTATTTATTATTCTTTACAATAAAAAATAAAAAAATTACTTGAACATTGATTTAAATTGTCAGGAAAGAAGAGGAAGGAATTTAAAAGGTAAAAAGGTATATGTGTTTAAAAATCCTAAAATCATTTCTAAGGTTGTATTTTTTCTCTAAAATTGTCTTTATGAAAGTTATAAGAAGCAAAGTAAAAAAAATTAATGAATTTAAACAAGTTAAGACCAAGTCTTTAAAATATTTTCTTGGATTTTCAAATTCTATTTGAGTTTTGTCTCTCTTAGAATTAAAAATGTCGGGCAAAGCGAGACCAGCTTGCTAGTAAATAAATACAATTTAAAAAATAGAGACAGCTCACTGGTAAGTGCTGCTATTTGAGCTATTTTTAGAACAGGCCAGCGGGCTACTCATCTGGTCCTTACGGGCTACCTGGTGCCCGCGGGCACCGCGTTGGTGACCCCTGCTTTAAGGTTTATTGGCGCTCTGTACTTCTCCCTACGTCCGTGTACCACTCCGTACAGCGGCGTTTTAAAAAGTCATACATTTTACTTTTTGAAACCGATACCGATCATTTCCGATATTACATTTTAAAGCATTTATCGGCCGATATTATCGGCAGCCCGATATTATGGGACATCTCTATTAATTAAAGTTAAGAAGGTAAACCCGCTGATGAATGACACTTGATTCAAAAACTGTGGACGGGAAAGAAATCAGAGGACGGATGTCATAATGTTGCGTTTATTTTTTTTAATTATTATTATTATTAATAAACTCCTTGGATTGCACTGTTAAAAAAAACAAAAAACAAAAAAAACCTCTTGAAGAACGCCGGGTGTTGCCGGGTGGGAAGTGAACGCCGCGCTTCGCGTCCGACTTCAAGTAAAAACATCGCCTAAAAAACGTCAATGAGGGCAACTGCGAGGTTAAAAATGAAAAAGTAGCAAAAGTGTATTTTTGGGGGGGGGGGGGGTAAATCCTAATTCTTTCTTTCTAGCTGCTTCCATCAAACACCTCCTCTACACCTGCGTCACCTCCTCCTGCCGCCCTTTAGTCTGCTTGCTCCCCGCCACAAGTGTGAAAAAGTCTCAATTAGAAAGGCGTGGTGGTGGTGGTGGTAGACGACCGCCACGTATCCAAGCAGGCATCCTCCTGACGAAAAGTTGTTCCGACGACAGTATCAACGTGTCAATCGGGGGAAAAGACAAAGTGGCCCGACGTTCACGTTGCGGAAACAAACACAAAGGCAAGTCGCCGCCATGTTGTCCCCCACACGACCCCCCCTCTAACGCGGGGGTGTTTAAGCTACTGAGACGTCACGGCTTTCAAGAAGGACTCCGACCCCGTGAGGTGCCTCCGACTTCATTTTAAATATCTGACAGTGCAACTTTGCCTCCGTCAATGCGAGGAACTCATACTAATGACCATGAACTGCACTTTGAAGTGTACACGGCACAGAACGTTTTTACACGACCCATCACAGACCACCTTTACCACTCATGGCGCAAGTAAACCAACACAAAAAGTCAACGCACATAACAACCTGCTCACTGGACAATAGAAACATGTCCAAGCACAACACATCATTCAAAAATGACCACCCATTTGAATGCCCTGCAGTGCATGATGGGAAAAATGCAAAAACACTCTTTTTCTACACTTATCCATGTTTGGCACATTTTAGCTGCTTGATATTTCTGTTTGATTACAAAACTTTAAGGAGGTCGTCACAGAAGTAAGCAGGATAGGAATCTAACTTTCACACACACTTAATATCCCATTATTAATTATATATATACACACACACATATATATATCATGGATATATAATATGTGTATATAAATATATGCATATATATACTGTATATATACATACAGTACATATATATGCACGCACTCACACACACACACATACACACACACACACATCAATACATGCACACAAAAATACACACATACATACATACAGTACATACACACACACACAAATACATCGATACATACACACATTCACATACACACACACATATATACACACACACACACAAATACATACACACATTCACACACACACACACACACACAAATACATTGATACATACACACATTCATAAACATATTCACATACACACACTTACACACAAATACATCAATAAATACACACATTCACATACACGCACACACACGTACACATACATACATACATATATACACACACACACACACACAAATACATCGATACATACACACATTCACATACACACACACATATATACACACACACACACAAATACATACACACATTCACACACACACACACACACACAAATACATTGATACATACACACATTCATAAACATATTCACATACACACACTTACACACAAATACATCAATAAATACACACATTCACATACACGCACACACACGTACACATACATACATACATATATACACACACACACACACACAAATACATCGATACATACACACATTCACATACACACACACAAAGACATCGATACATACACACATTCACATACACTTACACACACACACACACACACACACACACACGCAAATACATCGATACATACACACATTCACATACACACACACACATACACACACACACAAATACATCGATACATACACACATTCATAAACATTTTCACATACACACATACATACACACACAAATACATCGATACATACACACAGTCACATACACACACACACACACACACACACACACACACACACACACACACACACACACACACACACATATACATTGATACATACACACATTCACATACACACATACACGTACAAATACTTACACGTACGTACGTACACACACACACACACACACACACACACACACAAACACACACACACACACACACACGCACACATCGATGCATACACACATTCATACACACGTACAAATAATTACACGTACACATACATACACACATCCATACATACACACATTCACATACACACACACACAAATACATCGATACATACACACATTCACGTACACACACATACAAATACATCGATACATACACACATTCATTCATACACACACACACACACACTTATACACACATTCATACACACACACACACACACTTATACACACATTCATACACACACACACACACACACACACCACACACACACACTTATACACACATTCATACACACACACACACACACACACACACACACACACACACACACACACACACTTATACACACATTCATTTATAGGCTATATGGAGTGGGTTTTCAGACCCATTTTGGAGCCCAATGCGGCCCCCAAGTCCAAAGGTTTGGACACCCCTGCCCTAAAGTCTTCACCAGGACAAGCCAACACCTGACAAAAGGTCTGGACACCCCTGCCCTAAAAGGTCTGGACACCCCTGCCCTAAAGTCTTCACCAGGACAAGCCAACACCTGACAAAAGGTCTGGACACCCCTGCCCTAAAAGGTCTGGACACCCCTGCCCTAAAGTCTTCACCAGGACAAGCCAACACCTGACAAAAGGTCTGGACACCCCTGCCCTAAAAGGTCTGGACACCCCTGCCCTAAAGTCTTCATCAGGACAAGCCAACACCTGACAAAAGGTCTGGACACCCCTGCCCTAAAAGGTCTGGACACCCCTGCCCTAAAGTCTTCATCAGGACAAGCCAACACTTGACAAAAGAAGAAAATAAAAGCAAAGCAAATGAAATAAACACGCTTCTCTGCGAACAAGACGCCACCCATCCAGTCTTCTGCCTCAAAGGAGAAGAAAACGTTGATAATAAAATGAAATAAAGATGTTGATCACAAAGACACGTCACAACAATAAAAACGTCCTGAACGCACACGCCAAGTGCACCCTTCAGGAAGCACGGCGTTCTCTACCCCGGCAGCGCTCACATTATCTCGGTGGGAAAAGGCCTCTTTATTTGGTCAGTGGAAAAGAGGGCGTGGGCACGGTGGCCGCTCGCCCGTCTGAACGTAGAAAAAACAAAATAGCAAGGGACACTTAAATGTTGGATTCCAACATGGAACGTTAAGTGGTGGACACGCTCCCAATTATCCCGCCCAATATGGGGGGGAGGAACTCAAGGCTCCGGCTCCGCCTCCTCGCCGTGTTTCTGCACGTGTGCGAGCATCCCCTGCGTAACAAGACAACATCGACTGTAAGCTCCTCCCCCTCCAGGTGAGGCAACGGCAGAAGATTACCTGCTTGGAGCCGCTGCGGGCGCAGAAGAACTCCTGGCAGTCTCTCCAGCGGCACCGCAGCGTCTGCACCTTGTCGCCCGCGTGCTCGTTGACCAGGTGCTGCTGCAGGTGCGCCATGACGCCGAAAACCTGCGAGCAGCCGTGCCACTGCGGACACAAAGAGCAGTTGGTGTCTCACACGCCTTGCACTCTCTCAACATCATCACCACTCAACACATTGTACGGCATGCAGAAAACTATGTGCAATACCATAGTACTTGTACGAGTAGGAGTAGAAGAAGAAGAAGTAGAAGTAATAGAAGAAATAGATGAAGAAGAGGAAAAAAAGTGTAAGAAGTAGAAGCAGAAAAAGAAGAAGTAGAAGAAATAGAAGAAGTAGTAGAAGAAGAAGAGGAAAAAGAAGTAGACGTAAAAGAAAAAGTAGAATAGGAAGTAGCAGAAAAAGAAGAAGTAGAAGAAGAAGTAAAACAAGAAGTAGTAGAAGTGGAAGTTAAAGAAAAAAAATGTAGAAGAAGCAGAAGAAGGAGAAGGAGAAAAGAAAGAAGAGGGAGAAGAAAAAGAAGAAGCAAATGGAAAAAAGAAGAAGGAGAAGGAGAAGGAAGAGAAGGAGAAAAAGGAGAAGGAAAAAAAGAGGGAGAAGGAAAAGAAAGAGAAGGAGATGGAGATGGAAAAAAAGAGGGAGAAGGAAAAGAAGAAGGAGAAGAAGGAAAAGGAGAAAGGGAAGAAGAAGGAAAAGAAGAGGGAGAAAAAGAAGGGAAAGAAGAAGGAGAATGAGTAGAAGGAGAAGGAAAAGAAGAAGGAGAAGGAAAAGAAGAAGAAGGAGTAGAAAGAGAAGAAGGAGAAGAAAGAGAAGGATAAGAAGGAGAAGGAAGAGAAGAAAAAGAGAAGGAGAAGGAGGAGAAGGAGAAGGAGAGCAAGGAGAAGGAGAAGAAGGAGAGGGGGAAGGAGAAGAAGGAGAAGGTGAAGGAAAAGGGAAAAGAAGAGGCAGGAGAAGGGAAAGAAGAGGGAGAAGAAAAAAGAAGAAGGAAAAGGAAAAAAGAAGAAGAAGGAATAGAAGAGGGAGAAGGAAAAGAAGAAGGAGAAGGAAAAGAAGAGGGCGAAGGAAAAGAAGAAGAAGAAGGAGAAGGAGGAAAAGGAGAAAGAGAAGAAGAAGGAAAAGAAGAGGGAGAAGGAGATGAAGGAGAAGGAAAAAAGAGGGAGAAGGAAAAGAAGAAGGAGAAGAAGGAAAAGGAGAAAGGGGAGAAGGAAAAGAAGAGGGAGAAAAAGAAGGGGAAAAAGAAGGAGAATGAGTAGAAGGAGAAGGAAAAGAAGAAGAAGGAGTAGAAAGAGAAGAAGGAGAAGGAGAAAAAAGAGAAGGAGAAGAAGGAGAAGGAAGAGAAGAAAGAGAAAGAGAAGAAGAAGGAGGAGAAGGAGAAGGATGAGAAGGAGAGGAAGGAGAGCAAGGAGAAGGAGAAGAAGGAGAGGGGGAAGGAGAAGAAGGAGAAGGTGAAGGAAAATGAAAAAGAAGAGGAAGGAGAAGGGAAAGAAGAGGGAGAAGAAAAAGAAGAAGGAAAAGGAAAAAAAGAAGAAGGAATAGAAGAGGGAGAAGGAAAAGAAGAAGAAGGAGAAGGAAAAGAAGAGAGCGAAGGAAAAGAAGAAGGAGAATAACAAGAAGAAGGAGAAGGAGGAAAAGGAGAAAGAGAAGAAGGAGAAGGAAAAGAAGAGGGAGAAGGAAAAGAAAGAGAAGGAGATGAAGGAGAAGGAAAAAAAGAGGGAGAAGGAAAAGAAGAAGGAGAAAATGGAAAAGGAGAAAGGGAAGAAGGAGAAGGAAAAGAAGAGGGAGAAAAAGAAGGGAAAAAAGAAGGAGAATGAGTAGAAGGAGAAGGAAAAGAAGAAGAAAGAGAAGAAGGAGAAGGAGAAGAAAGAGAAGGATAAGAAGAAGGAAGAGAAGAAAGAGAAAGAGAAGGAGGAGAAGGAGAAGGAGAGGAAGGAGAGCAAGGAGAAGGAGAAGAAGGAGAGGGGGAAGGAGAAGAAGGAGAAGGTGAAGGAAAAGGAAAAAGAAGAGGAAGGAGAAGGGAAAGAAGAGGGAGAAGAAAAAGAAGAAGGAAAGGGAAAAAAAGAAGAAGGAATAGAAGAGGGAGAAGGAAAAGAAGAAGAAGGAGAAGGAAAAGAAGAGGGCGAAGGAAAAGAAGAAGAAGGAGAATAACAAGAAGAAGGAGAAGGAGGAAAAGGAGAAAGAGAAGAAGGAGAAGGAAAATAAGAGGGAGAAGGAAAAGAAAGAGAAGGAAAAGAAGAAGGAGAATGAGAAGAAGGAGAAGGAAAAGGAAAAAAAGAAGAAGAAGGAATAGAAGAGGGAGAAGGAAAAGAAGAAGAAGGAGAAGGAAAAGAAGAGGGCGAAGGAAAAGAAGAAGGAGAATAACAAGAAGAAGGAGAAGGAGGAAAAGGAGAAAGAGAAGAAGGAGAAGGAAAAGAAGAGGGAGAAGGGAAAGAAGGAGAAGGAAACGAAGAAGAAGGAGAATGAGAAGAAGGAGAAGGAAAAGAAGAAGGAAAAGGAAAAGGAGAAGAAGGGGATGGAGGAGAAGGAGGAGGAAAAGAAGAAGAAGGAGAAGGAAAAGGAGAAGAAAGAGAAGGAGAAGAATGAGAAGAAGGAGAAGGAAAAGAAGAAGGAAAAGGAACAGGAGAAGAAGGGGATGGAGGAGAAGGAGGAGGAAAAGAAGAAGAAGGAGAAGGAAAAGGAGAAGAAAGAGAAGGAGAATGAGAAGAAGGAGAAGGAAAAGAAGAAGGAAAAGGAAAAAAAGAAGAAGGAATAGAAGAGGGAGAAGGAAAAGAAGAAGAAGGAGAAGGAAAAGAAGAGGGCGAAGGAAAAGAAGAAGGAGAATAACAAGAAGAAGGAGAAGGAGGAAAAGGAGAAAGAGAAGAAGGAGAAGGAAAAGAAGAGGGAGAAGGGAAAGAAGGAGAAGGAAAAGAAGAAGAAGGAGAATGAGAAGAAGGAGAGGGAAAAGAAGAAGGAAAAGGAAAAGGAGAAGAAGGGGATGGAGGAGAAGGAGGAGGAAAAGAAGAAGAAGGAGAAGGAAAAGGAGAAGAAAGAGAAGGAGAAGAATGAGAAGAAGGAGAAGGAAAAGAAGAAGGAAAAGGAACAGGAGAAGAAGGGGATGGAGGAGAAGGAGGAGGAAAAGAAGAAGAAGGAGAAGGAAAAGGAGAAGAAAGAGAAGGAGAATGAGAAGAAGGAGAAGGAAAAGAAGAAGGAAAAGGAAAAAAAGAAGAAGGAATAGAAGAGGGAGAAGGAAAAGAAGAAGAAGGAGAAGGAAAAGAAGAGGGCGAAGGAAAAGAAGAAGGAGAATAACAAGAAGAAGGAGAAGGAGGAAAAGGAGAAAGAGAAGAAGGAGAAGGAAAAGAAGAGGGAGAAGGGAAAGAAGGAGAAGGAAAAGAAGAAGAAGGAGAATGAGAAGAAGGAGAGGGAAAAGAAGAAGGAAAAGGAAAAGGAGAAGAAGGGGAAGGAGGAGAAGGAGGAGGAAAAGAAGAAGGAGAAGGAAAAGGAGAAGAAAGAGAAGGAGGAGAAGGTTTTCCAGTTCATTTGATCATCAATCATTATAAAGCTAGACATTTGGTTTTATTTACTCCTTCAATGTCTATTCCGTCTTTTTGTATTTGTGTTTGACTTTCTCTTCTACTTTGACCAAATATCATTATTTTACTTTTACTGAGTTTAAGGATAGTCACACCATCTTTTTACATTGTTCATTTCTAATATTGGATGTCAATATGAGATGAGGACACTCCTACTTATTATTAGTATCACAACATCAGACTTTTCACACGGCATTACATCTTTCTGTGCCTTTTTTCACAAATGTTTACCACTTTTTTCCTTTGCTTTAACTTTGACAAAATGCTGCAGGCCACACTTTAGATCCATAAAATCATTCCAAAAAGCAATTATTGATGAACTGCTTCTTACCCTGCAGCGGTAGTTCTGAGCCAGGTTCAACTCCACCGCCTGCACGCTGCCGTCGTAGCAGCCCGTGTAGATCTGAAAAAAAGACCACGCGTGTTCCAAGTCCAGTCTTTGAAGAAGCCGTTATGGTGCCGACTCACCTTGTTCTGGTGGACCGCCATGCTGGTCACCATGTCCGAATGTCCGGCGTACACCTGCAGCTGCTCTCGAGACTGTGGAGGGAGGAATAAAGAGGAGGCGGCTCAGGCTTGGTTCAGTCCACAATGGGTGATGTAAAGGAAGGCACCTGTAGGTCGTAGACGCGGACCAGTTTGTCCAGGCAGGCGGTCAGCATCACCTTGCCGACAACCGTTACCACGGTGACGGCGTGACTGTGGCCCTTGTAGACGCGCACCAGCTCGCCGCTCTGCACAGAAGACGCCGGCGTCAGCCCACCCATCCCGCCTGCACGCTACGTGAAAGAAGGTGGACTCACATGGATGTTGTGCGCGTAGACGTTCTGGTCGCTGGAGCCGCTGAAAACCATGTCGTTCACAACCTGGAAACAAACGTCGTTAATCTTTATTTATATGGCACTTTTCATGTACAGGTAAGTGGCAAATAAAGTGCTTTACAAAACATCCATCTATTGTCAAACAAACAAACCAAAAAAAACAATAGAAGAAGAGAAGAAAACACACAGACAGCACTATTGACAATAACAAAGCAAAAACAAAAAAAATGGCATAGCACTGAGGATTTGAGGAATAACAAAACATATATATAAATGCATATGTATAATAAAACTAATATAAATAAATAATATATATATTACATTAATAAGTTAATAAAAAAATAACATTCTGAGAATAATAGTAGAAATGTTAATGATTAAGATGAAAAACAACCCAATAAATGATAAAAATCAGGGGCCGTACTTATCAAGCTTCTTAGAGTGCCATTTTACACTTAAGTCCTGAGAATTTGCGAAATTCAGTCCTACTCTCAAACTTAAGAATAAAAGCTTTTTATCAACATTCTTAAGTCTAAGAATCACTCCTACTCTCCACAATATTTAAGAGACCTTCAGAGGTGTCTTAAGTGGTTAGGAGTTGCCAGCAGGGGATGGCACTGAGGCGAGAGAGACGTGCGCCAACGTTCAGGGAACGGAACAATGTTTTTTGTTTTTTTGATGACGAGCAGCTGATGAAACGGTATCGTTTAGACCGGGGGTCGGCAACCCGCGGCTCTAGAGCCGCATGCGGCTCTTTAGCGCCGCCCTAGTGGCTCTCTGGAGCTTTTTCAAAAATGTATGAAGAATGGAAAAAGATGAGGGGAAAAAAATCTTTTTTTTTTTGTTTTAGAATGTTTTCTGCAGGAAGACAAACATGACACAAACCTCGCTAATTGTTATAAATCACACTGTTTATATTAAACATTCTTCACTGATTCAAGTATTTGGCGATCGCCGTTTTGTCCTACTTATTTTGGCGGTCCTTGAACTCACCGTATAGTTTGTTTACATGCATAACTTTCTCCGACTTTCTAGGACGTGTTTTATGCCACTTCTTTTTCTGTCTCATTTTGTCCACCACACTTTTAACGTTGTACATGAGTGCACAAAGGTGAGTTTTGTTGATGTTATTGACTTGTGTGGAGTGCTAATCAGACATATTTGGTCACTGCTTGACTGCAAGCTAATCGATGCTAACATGCTATTTAGGCTAGCGATGTGTACATTTATGCCTCATTTGTAGCTATATTTGAAGTCATTTAGTTTCCTTTAAGTCCTCTTAATTACATTTATATCTCATGACACATGTAATATGGCTTTTAATTTTTTGCGGCTCCAGACAGATTTGTTTTTGTATTTTTGGTCCAATATGGCTCTTTCAACATTTTGGGTTGCCGACCCCTGGTTTAGACAGAGCGGATATTATTTTTGTCACATATTTAATACTTTTCGATTCCTTGTTGATTTCTGCATGTGTCTGCAGTGGGCTAGTATATATAGAGCCACCCACACCAGTTTCAAATGAGTTGCCTAATTAATGAATTGGAAAGAAAATGTTATGACAGTAGCGTATGTGTGTGGCCGTGAGGTGAGTGACGTCAGTGAGTGTGTGGGCGAGAGAAGAGAGGGAGCGGTAGCGTGAGTGCCGGCGGGGACTAGTTTGTTTTGTATTATTTTGTAGTTTATTGTCAAAATATACACTCCCATTGTCCACTTAAATATTTCCAAGATATTTCTTTATTCTTAGACAACGGATTCCCTTCCGTGATTGGTCATTTCTATGGACACAGAAATGACGTCACCTAAAATTCCGTTCACGGCACATAGTAATGTCGTAATTCAGCTCTGAGTGTGACACTTAAGATTCAGTCCTACACTTCGCTGAAAGTGTGAGTAAGACGCTTGATAACTAACTTTTAAGTGCAGCTTTCAGCGAAGAATTTATTTACTCTTAAGTCAACTCTTTTTCTTAGGAGTAATTCTAAGAAGCTTGATAAGTACGGCCCCAGATGATTAGTGAAAAGCCTGATTAAAAAGGGGTGTCTTTGGACCAGGGGTGCCCACACTTTTTCAGCAGGCGAGCTACTTTTTAAATCAAGGGGATCTACCACATTATTTATATATATATATATATATATATATATATATAATTATTGTGTTGTTTTTCATCTTAATCATTAACATTCCTCTGGAGGAAAGTTCTATATATGTGACCTGTGCTGGCAAAATGAGTCACAATGAGGAAATTTTAAAAACAGAGTTATTGTTATTTCCACATTCTCCATCTAAAGACCTTCAAAATGATATATGGTTTGTTGGAATCGGACAGAAAATGACCGAGTTACATCCGATTGAAGTCGACCAAGTTTGAGAGTCCGTTTTGAGAAAAACCAGCTTAAAGTTGACTGTTCCAGAACAGAATGTTCCAAAACAAAACTCCATAGCAACCATACCTTAAAAGTCCTTGTAGCAACACCAAAATTGGTACAATTAAAGTCAAATCCCATGTCTAAAGGAAAAATATATATTCAACTCTATTGAAAACGGTTATGTACAAAAATTTCAACACTGTTATGTCACAGTTTTTTTGTTCACTGGTCAGTTTGTCAGCTGGTCAGCTGTCCGTAATATTCCTGACCAGCAGCACTAAGAAGATTCGCCGACTGCAGTGAATTTAGCGCACTTGCAACCGCCTGTGTACCCTCTCCACCTTCTAAATCCATTACGGAATGTAAAACAGTCTAACTTATCCACAAAAATAATAATTAAATGTTCGAAAATCACCTTTTTTCACCAAATATTCCGCTCGAATTACTGTGTTGTTTTTCATCAGGGCGCTGCCATGATACCACAATGCACCGCGCGGGGTGATTCAACCAATGAGGGTACGCCTCACAGCAACCGGTTAGCAACAAGCCGGATTTGTTTACGTCGGGACAGGTTTAAAAACTCAAATTATATTGGTTCAGAATGGCGTCATCGGGAATTCCATGCTCATTTTTAGAAAGTAGGTAAACTTGGCGTCACAATGATAGCAAATATGGCTAGGGGGATTCCCCCTTATTGCCGCGAGTGAGCGTTGAAAACACTGGATTTTTTCAAGGATTTTTAACACAAAGGACTAATTTCTGAAGACATACCTCGTACAAAACCTTCAAATAAAGGTGATTTAAGATGTTTTCTTGCTATTTCGATGATTGGGATCGCTAGATTGTGGCTTTATGGACTCATTTTTGTGAAAATCTCAATTTCAAGCAAGATACATTTTTTTCACTTATTTGCCTGTAGGTCAAAATTAGCCTGTGCGTATTCCGACTCATTTTGCCAGCACGGGTCACATATATATTGTGGAGGGGGGCGTGGTCTGCGGACCTGCAGCAAAGTGTG
>NC_084753.1:41360755-41458255 GCF_033978785.1 Entelurus aequoreus
CAACAGAGACTCTTACCAGGAGGACTTTGACTTCGTTAACAGACGCAGACGCGATACCGTGAGTACGCTTCCAAACATTTGATCGCTTGCTATAACTAGCTCGAGCTAGGAGCTAGGAGCTAGCATAACAAACACCTAAGTGTTTGTTATGCGGGATTAATTTGTGGCATATTAAATATAAGCCTGGTTGTGTTGTGGCTAATAGAGTATATATATGTCTTGTGTTTATTTACTGTTGTAGTCATTCCCAGCTGAATATCAGGTCCCACCCGCGCGCTTCCAAACATTTGATCGCTTGCCCGTACGTGCGTGTCACGTACGTAACTTTGGTTAAATATATAAGCTTTATGAACCTTGGGTTAGGTGAACGGTTCTTTGGGCTGAGTGAGTGTGTGTGTTGTGCAGGTGTTTGAATTGTATTGGCTGGTTGTATATACGGGATCCCGTCCATATTACCCGCTCGAGCTATAACTAGCTCGAGCTAGTAGCTAGGAGCTAGCATAACAAACACCTAGGTGTTTTTATGTGGGATTAATTTGTGGCATATTAAATATAAGCCTGGTTGTGTTGTGGCTAATAGAGTATATATATGTCTTGTGTTTATTTACTGTTTTAGTCATTTCCAGCTGAATATCAGGTCACCCCCGCCTCTCACAGCATCTTCCCTATCTGAATAGCTTCAACTCCCCACTAGTCCTTCAATTGCACTTTACTCATCCACAAATCTTTCTTCATCCTCGCTCAAATTAATGGGGAAATTGTCGCTTTCTCGGTCCGAATCTCTCTCACTTCATGCGGCCATCATTGTAAACAATGGGGAACTTTGCGTGTATGTTCAATTGACTACGTCACGCTACTTCCGGTAGGGGCAAGCCTTTTTTTATCAGATACCAAAAGTTGCGATCTTTATCGTCGTTGTTCTCTACTAAATCCTTTCAGCAAAAATATGGCAATATCGCGAAATGATCAAGTATGACACAGAATAGATCTGCTATCCCCGTTTAAATAAAAAAAATGTCATTTCAGTAGGCCTTTAATCATTAGTAATGCAGCAGCCTAGTTTTGAATGGCAGGGTCCCTGCTATCACATGTTGATAAAAATAGAACATTTACATAATAAAAATCAACTACAGGCTTCCCAAATGCTGTAATAAATTAAGCATGAGGAGTTGACTTCAAACTGTTTAATGTTGCACTTTTTATATGTAGAAGAAAAGTTTTGTCATTTTATTTAATCTGAGCAACAATTTAAGGCAGTTTAATGTTGATTAACGTGGGCAGAATTATTATAGTGTTCCCAATGTTAAAAGGATAAAGCCATTGTTTACAAATTTGGTAAATAAATAACCAAAACATTTATATTTTGTTGTTTTCTTACTGTACCTGTGTTTCCTGTGATAAAATGGCAACCAAGGTAATCAAAAAGGTTAACCAACGAACGAGATTTCTCTACAGAATTTCCTATCTGGTCAACAAAAGCACCTTGAGGATTCTGGCGGGAACTCTCGTTCAACCCTTTTTCGATTACGCATGCACCTCCTGGTACCCTAGCACCTCCAAAACCCTCAAATCTACACTCCAAACATCTCAGAACAAGCTAGTCAGGTTACTTCTAGACCTCCACCCCAGATCCCACCTCACTCCTACCCACTTCTCTAAAGTGGGCTGGCTCAAGGTGCAGGACAGAGTTAAACAACTTGCACTGAGCCTAGTCTATAAAATCCGCTACACCTCCCTGATACCGAAGTACATGTCAAACTACTTCCTTAACGTAAATGACCGCCATAACCACAACACCAGGGGGAGCTCCACTAACCACGTCAAACCCAGATTCCGAACTAACAAAGGTCTTAACTCATTCTCTTTCTATGCCACATCAATGTGGAATGCGCTCCCAACAGGTATAAAAGAAAGGGCATCTCTATCCTCCTTCAAAACCGCAATAAAAGTTCACCTCCAGGCAGCTACAACCCTAAACTAACACCCTCCCCGGATTGCTAATAATCAAATGTAAACAATCAAATGCAGATACTTTTTCTTTTTCTTATGCTTTCTGATCTCTCTCTCTCTCTCTCTCTCTATGTCCACTACTTGATGTCCATATCCCCCCACCCCCCCCCCCCCCCCCCCTCCCTCCACACCCCTGATTGTAAATAATGTAAATAATTCAATGTGATTATCTTGTGTGATGACTGTATTATGATGATAGTATATATGATAGTGTATATCTGTATCATGAATCAATTTAAGTGGACCCCGACTTAAACAAGTTGAAAAACTTATTCGGGTGTTACCATTTAGTGGTCAATTGTACGGAATATCTACTTCACTGTGCAACCTACTAATAAAGGTCTCAATCAATCAATCAAAAAAAACGAAAATGAACCGAACCGTGACCTCTAAACCGAGGTACGTACCGAACCGACATTTTTGTGTACCGTTACACCCCTAAATCGCCGTGAACTAACTTACAAGAAGACGTCCATGTGGTCTGTGGAAATGACACTTCGCTGTAAAGAGTAGTGGTGGACAACCTTTTAGCATCAGCTATGTGAAGAACAAAACTATTCAGATGTTCGGGTTTCACCTCTCAGATGATTTACAAATGTCCATGTCGCTGGTGGAGGTGACCTCATTGCACGCCAGGCTCGGTTGCTCGGTTCTGGACGGGTCCGGGACGTGAGCTGGAGGAGATAACGAGGTCCCGGCTGCGGTCACGTCCATCTTTTCCTCCGTCAGCACCGAGGGGTCCGGCTCGGGGAGAACGAGCTGTTTGAGAGGCTTCACGCCCGGCCTGCTCACTTCCTCGTCGTTGTCCATCTTCACACTGCCCCCGCTTGGCAGGGAGGAGGTGCTGACCTGAGTGCTGCCGCTGGACCTCCTGTTCGCTCGGAGCCACCTGGGCCTGGAGGCTTCGGCGTCCATCTCCGTGTCACTGCTCTCGGCTCGCACGTTCCCGTGAGCCTTTTCCAGCACCTTCCTCTTCTTCAGCTTTCTTACTCGCTTGCCGCCGCCCGGCTCGCAGGCCGCGGTGGGGACAGCGGGGATCTCGAAGTCAAAGGCCGAGCGCTCGGCGAGGCTGCCCGTCTCGGAGCTTCTCCTGCTGCTGACTGAGGATTTGGAGTCCAGGCTGTGTAGGGCAGAGGTGGGTAATTGTACTCAAGTAAGAGTACTGTTACTTTAGGGTTGTATTACTCAAGTAAAAGTAAGGAGTAGTCACCCAAATATTTACTTGAGTAAAAGTAAAAAGTATGTTGTGAAAAAACTACTCAAGTAACTGATGAGTAACCTGTTCGTTTAATGACGACGGCAACAAATAATGCACAAAAACATAAAAATAGCAATAAGCAAATTCAGAGCCAGAAATATCTCTTAAGCAACTAAAACAATAATATATATTCAATAATAATACATTAACATAAAAAAATGAAGGCAAATTGAGCCACAATAATAAGTAGGCAGAGATTACAAAGGAAAATTAAAGCTGCAAGCAGCGTTGGTCGGGTCCGCATTTTGGCAGGTGCTAGTCCTAGGTGTCCCAATACTTTTGTCCAGTGGTAGTCCTGTGCGAGACCTACATAGAGGTCTTTGTTTCGTGTCTCTACGATATTCGTACTGGGAGTTAGAGGAAGTTGTGTCTGTGTTTTTTTCCTAGGTGTTGCGGCACAGTGGTTGTTTTCTTTGAAGGCGCGTAAAATCACAGCAGCGGAGCAGCTTTAGTGTTGCGGGTCTTTGAAGGCACGTAAAACCAAAACCGTACTACCGATCAAAACGCTTTCGTCAACTTCTAATCAGAAGGGTTCAATCTCTCTCCTGTAGTAGTTTGAAGCCGAAACGACAAACGCGCTCAGAGGAGATAATGTTTGATGTTTGGTGACCTGTTGTAACAAAAATTTAGTTTTGAAGGAGGAATAGCAAACTTCCTGTTGATTTTTGCTGAAGGATGTCAATCTATGAAATGTAGGTCTAGGTGAGACCTACGTGGAGGTTTTTGTTTCATGTCTCTAAGACGTTCCTACCGGAAGTTACAAGCAGTTTTGTCTGTGTTTTCCTCTGAGAAGCAGTTTTGTCTCTGTTTTATTCAAAAATTGCGCTAGAGCGCAATTTTGAGTTTTGGGGTTCGTTTTTTTTTTAGATTGCAATTTACACCAGTCCCGATGTGTGTGAGAAGTTTGGTGAGTTTTGAAGTATTTTAAAGGGTTCAAATTACAGGTCAAAGAGGCAAAAATTAGTGTTTTTAGTCATTTTTTGTGTTGAAGGGGAAATTGCCAATTTCCTGTTGGTTTTTGCCCGAGGATGTGAAATTATTAAATGTAGGTCTAAGTCAGACCTACATACAGGTTTTTGTTTCATGTCTCTACGACCTTCCTAGTGGGAGTTACAGGCAGTTTTCTTCCTAGGGGGCGCTAGAGCGCAATTTTGATTTTTGGGGTTAGGGCACGTTTTTCTATGTGTGTGTCAAATTTGGTGAGTTTTGAAGCATGTTAAGGGGGCATGTTAAGGGGGCATGTTAAGCATGTTAAGTAGTGTGCAAAGCTGCGGAATAATAAACCTTACAATAACAATAGTGTCCTTTGTCCATGTACATAGGACTCCCTGTGGGAGTCCTTTATACAGGGTACAGGCGGACCCTAATTAAAGCTGCAAGCAGCGTTGGTCGGGTCCGCATATTTGGCAGGTGCTAGTTGCTGAAGGATGTCAATCTATGAAATGTAGGTCTAAGTGAGACCTACATAGAGGTTTTTGTTTCATGTCTCTACGATATTCGTACTGAGAGTTAGAGGAAGTGTTGTCTGTGTTTTTTTCCTAGGTGCTGCGGCTGCGGAGCAGCATCAGCGCAGCGGGTCTCTGAAGGCTCGTAAAATCAAAACCGTAGCACTTTCCAAAACGCTTTCGTCAAATTTTAATCAGAAGGGTTCAATCTCTCTCCTGTAGTAGTTTGAAGCCGAAACGACAAACGCGCTCAGAGGAGATAATGTTTGATGACCGCTTTTTACAACAATTTTGTTTTGAAGGGGGAATATCAAACTTCCTGTTGATTTTTGCTGAAGGATGTCAATCTATGAAATGTAGGTCTAGGTGAGACCTACGTAGAGGTTTTTGTTTCATGTCTCTAAGACGTTCCTACCGGAAGTTACAAGCAGTTTTGTCTGTGTTTTCCTCTGAGAAGCCGTTTTGTCTCTGTTTTATTCAAAATTGCGCTAATTTTGAGTTTTGGGGTTCGTTTTTTTTTAGATCGTAATTTACACCAGTCCCGATGTGTGTGAGAAGTTTGGTGAGTTTTGAAGTATTTTAAAGGGGTCAAATTACCGGTCAAAGAGGCAAAAATGAGTGTTTTTAGTCATTTTTTGTGTTGAAGGGGAAATAGCCAATTTCCTGTTGGTTTTTGCCCGAGGATGTGAAATTATGAAATGTAGGTCTAAGTCAGACCTACATAGAGGTTTTTGTTTCATGTCTCTACGACCTTCCTAGTGGGAGTTACAGGCAGTTTTTTTTTGTTTTTTCCTAGGGGGCGCTAGAGCGCAATTTTGATTTTTGGGGTTTGGTTTTTTTATTAGATGGCAATTTTTGCAGGTCCTGATGTGTGTGTCAAATTTGGTGAGTTTTGAAGCATGTTAAGTGGGTCAAATTAGAGTTTTTTGTGGCGGCGGAATAATAATTATAAACCTTACAATAACAATAGGTTCCTTTCGTCCCATTGCAAAAGGAACTCCCTTTGGGATTCCTTTGACAATGGTCCTGTGCGGACCCTAATAATAAAACCTTACAATAACAATAGGTTCCTTTGTACCTGTACAAAGGACTCCCTGTGGGAGTCCTTTATACAGGGTACATGCGAACCCTAATAACAAGGTAGCCTTGACGCAAACCATAAACTCTGATAGGTGTGGGCTGCACCTGAGAACACACTGTGCACTTCTGATTGGTGTTTGTATGCATGCGTGAGTGTGTGTGCGACTGTGCGTGTGTGTGTGTGTCTCTGTCTGTCTATGAGGCTGCAGTGCGTTAATAAATGTCCACACACGATGTACATTTGACAGTGATTCATAGCAGGGAAGCTAACATCAGCCTACGGCAGGGGTCACCAACGCGGTGCCCGCGGGCACCAGGTAGCCCGTAAGGACCAGATGAGTAGCCCGCTGGCCTGTTCTAAAAATAGCTCAAATAGCAGCACTTACCTGTGAGCTGCCTCTATTTTTAAAATTGTATTTATTTACTAGCAAGCTGGTCTCGCTTTGCTCGACATTTTTAATTCTAAGAGACAAAACTCAAATAGAATTTGAAAATCCAAGAAAATATTTTAAAGACTTGGTCTTCACTTGTTTAAATAAATTCATTAATTTTTTTTACTTTGCTTCTTATAACTTTCAGAAAGACAATTTTAGAGAAAAAATACAACCTTAAAAATGATATTAGGATTTTTAAACACATATACCTTTTTACCTTTTAAATTCCTTCCTCTTCTTTCCTGACAATTTAAATCAATGTTCAAATGAACCTTTTTTTTTTATTGTAAAGAATAATAAATACATTTTAATTTAATTATTCATTTTAGCTTCTGTTTTTTCGACAAAGAATATTTGTGAAATATTTCTTCAAACTTATGATTAAAATTCAAAAAAATTATTCTGGCAAATCTAGAAAATCTGTAGAATCAAATTTAAATCTTATTTCAAAGTCTTTTGAATTTCTTTTAAAATTTTTGTTCTGGAAAATCTAGAAGAAATAATGATTTGTCTTTGTTAGAAATATAGCTTGGTCCAAATTGTTATATATTCTAACCAAGTGTAGATTGGATTTTAACCTATTTAAAATATGTCATTAAAATTCTAAAATTAATCTTAATCAGGAAAAATTACTAATGATGTTCCATAAATGATTTTATTTTTTTTTTAAAGATTCGAATTAACTAGTTTTTCTCTTCTTTTTTTCGGTTGAATTTTGAATTTTAAAGAGTCGAAATTGAAGATGAACTGTGTTTCAAAATTTAACTGTCATTTTTTTCTAGTTTTGTCCTCTTTTAAACCTTTCAATTAAGTGTAAATATCATTAATTATTAATAATAACATAGAGTTAAAGGTAAATTGAGCAAATTGGCTATTTCTGGCAATTTATTTAAGTGTGTATCAAACTGGTAGCCCTTCGCATTAATCAGTACCCAAGAAGTAGCTCTTGGTTTCAAAAAGGTTGGTGACCCCTGGCCTACGGTGACAGCCAAAATATCTACTAACGTCACTTACCGCCATGTGCTTCCTCAAATTTGATGTTGAGTTCATGTAAGCTGAAATGTCCACTTGTTTGGGGAGACACATATGACAACGCATTACATAACTGTTTTTTTGGTTGTCTGAAGCGTGAACATCGATTTTATGTGAGGCCATTGGTGTTTGCGTTCGTTGTTGTCTGCCGCTGAAACTTTATGTGCAGTTAATCATGTGACCCCCTGGCTCTGTTTGATTGGTGAAACGGAGTCAAACGTCACCAGTGACTGCATTTGATTGGTGAAACGGAGTCAAACGTCACCAGTGACTGCATTTGATTGGTGAAACGGAGTCAAACGTCACCAGTGACTGCATTTGATTGGTGAAACGGAGTCAAACGTCACCAGTGACTGCATTCGATTGGTGAAACGGAGTCAAACGTCACCAGTGACTGCAGTTGATTGGTGAAACGGAGTCAAACGTCACCAGTGACTGCATCTGATTGGTGAAACGGAGTCAAACGTCACCAGTGACTGCAGTTGATTGGTGAAACGGAGTCAAACGTCACCAGTGACTGCATTTGATTGGTGAAACGGAGTCAAACGTCACCAGTGACTGCAGTTGATTGGTGAAACGGAGTCAAAACGTCACCAGTGACTGCATTTGATTGGTGAAACGGAGTCAAACGCCGCCAGTGACTGCATTTGATTGGTGAAACGGAGTCAAACGTCACCAGTGACTGCAGTTGATTGGTGAAACGGAGTCAAACGTCACCAGTGACTGCATTTGATTGGTGAAACGGAGTCAAACGTCACCAGTGACTGCAGTTGATTGGTGAAACGGAGTCAAACGTCACCAGTGACTGCATTTGATTGGTGAAACGGAGTCAAACGTCACCAGTGACTGCATTTGATTGGTGAAACGGAGTCAAACGTCACCAGTGACTGCATTTGATTGGTGAAACGGAGTCAAACGTCACCAGTGACTGCAGTTGATTGGTGAAACGGAGTCAAACGTCACCAGTGACTGCAGTTGATTGGTAAAACGGAGTCAAACGTCACCAGTGACTGCATTTGACTGGTGAAACGGAGTCAAACGTCACCAGTGACTGCATTTGATTGGTAAAACGGAGTCAAACGTCACCAGTGACTGCATTTGATTGGTGAAACGGAGTCAAACGTCACCAGTGACTGCATTCGATTGGTGAAACGGAGTCAAACGTCACCAGTGACGGCAGTTGATTGGTGAAACGGAGTCAAACGTCACCAGTGACTGCATTTGATTGGTGAAACGGAGTCAAACGTCACCAGTGACTGCATTTGATTGGTGAAACGGAGTCAAATGTCACCAGTGACTGCAGTTGATTGGTGAAACGGAGTCAAACGTCACCAGTGACTGCATTTGATTGGTGAAACGGAGTCAAACGTCACCAGTGACTGCATTTGATTGGTGAAACGGAGTCAAACGTCACCAGTGACTGCAGTTGATTGGTGAAACGGAGTCTAACGTCACCAGTGACTGCATTTGATTGGTGAAACGCAGGCATGCGATAGATCCTACTTTGAAGGTCTGTCTGACAGACCAAAACAAACAAAGCGTGCATTACCAGATCGATAAGAATCAGTAGCGAGTAGCGAGCTGAATGTAGATAAATGGAGCGGAGTAAAAGTAGCGTTTCTTCTCTATAAATATACTCAAGTAAAAGTATGTTGCATTAAAACTACTCTTAGAAGTACAATTTATCCCAAAAGTTACTCAAGTAGATGTAACGGAGTAAATGTAGCGCGTTACTACCCACCTCTGGTGTAGGGGATGTATCGCCTTGACCGCCTTTTCCTTAGACTCCGACATTCCCGAAAGGCGGTCCTTGACGTCCGCAGACTCGCCTCCAGCTTGACACAACTTTGTTCCGACGGACATTGAGGTGGGCTCTAGACAGGCACATCAGCCAGAAACCAAATAGGAGTCATTTTTATTCGAGCAATCCTGGATCAGAGTAATGATCCTTACCTGCTTGGGCAGCAGCCTCCAAAGGCTCAGACTCTGAGGTGACCCGCACAGGGGAGAGGGGCTCCTGCTTGACGGATATTAGGGGGGTGCTGAATGACGGGGGCGAGGCGCAGCGAGGAGGAGGTGCGGCGGCGCTTGGAAGAGAGGACACGGAGGCAACCAAGGAGGAGTCCACCTGGTCGGCCTTCTCCTCTTTCAGTCGCAGTGGAGGTGCTTCGCCTGTGTTTCCCATTGCAATAAACACACGTTGGCCCTCATTTGAAACATAAACTGCAATCAAAGGTATTGAACGTTACCTTGCATCCCTTTTAATAACTCAATGCGCCGTTCTCTCAGGCTGCTCATCTCTGTGGTGATCTGAAAAAGAGCAACCATGCAACAATAAGACCGTATCAGTGAGGTGTTTCTACAAGTTGGTACGTTGTGTAAATGGCAAATAAAAACGAGCAAAGCAAATCCTTTTCAACTTACCGTATTTCCTTGAATTGGCGCAGGGGATATAGTATTCGCACGTCTAGAATTACTGCCGGGTCAAACTCGTTTCTCAAAATAATTAACGCCGGTTCATTATTAACGCCGGATCAAATTCGTTTCGCAAAATATTAATTTTATTATCGCATGTCTATAATTTTCGCCGGGTCAAACTCGTTTCGCAAAATATTTAGCATATGGCTAGAACTTCCGCCGGGTCAAATTCGTTACGTCGCGAGTGACGCTTTACCTGTCCTCATTTTCAAAATGGAGGAAGCTGCTTTCAGTAGTTTGCAATCGCACAAAGGAAAAAAGATAAAGAGCTATTCAGTAGGATTTAAGGTCCAAGCTATTGAATACCAGTAAGCAGCTATGTTTTATTAATATACCGTAGCTGCGTGTGTCAAATACTGTATAAGTCATTAAATGACTCCCGCCTCCTGGTGGTAGAGGGCGCTACCGCGCTAGTGATCCTTCTTGCGACTTCCGGTACTGCAGAAGAAGTGACTACACCAGGGGTCACCAACCTTTTTGAAAGCAAGAGCTACTTCTTGGGTACTGATTAATGCGAAGGGCTACCAGTTTGATACACACTTAAATAAATTGCCAGAAATAGCCAATTTGCTCAATTTACCTTTAACTCTATGTTATTATTAATAATTAATTATATTTATACTTAATTTAACGGTTTAAAAGAGGAGAAAACACGAAAAAAATGACAATTAAATTTTGAAACATAGTTTATCTTCAATTTCTACTCTATAAAATTCAAGATTCAACCGAAAAAAAGAAGAGAAAAACTAGCTAATTCGAATCTTTTTGAAAAAATTAAAAAAAGGATTTATGGAACATCATTAGTAATTTTTCCTGATTAAGATTAATTTTAGAATTTTGATGACACGTTTTAAATAGGTTAAAATCCAATCTACACTTTGTTAGAATATATAACAAATTGGACCAAGCTATATTTCTAACAAAGACAAATCATTATTTCGTCTAGATTTCCCAGAACAAAATTTTAAAAAGAAATTAAAAAGACTTTGAAATAAGATTTAAATTTGATTCTACAGATTTTCTAGATTTGCCAGAATAATTTTTTTTGAATTTTAATCATAATAAGTTTGAAGAAATATTTCACAAATATTCTTCGTCGAAAAAACAGAAGCTAAAATGAAGAATTAAATCAAAATGTATTTATTATTCTTTACAATAAAAAAAAAAATGTACTTGAACATTGATTTAAATTGTCAGGAAAGAAGAGGAAGGAATTTAAAAGGTAAAAAAGGTATATGTGTTTAAAAATCCTAAAATCATTTTTAAGGTTGTATTTTTTCTCTAAAATTGTCTTTCTGAAAGTTATAAGAAGCAAAGTAAAAAAATGAATGAATTTATTTAAACAAGTGAAGACCAAGTCTTTAAAATATTTTCTTGGATTTTCAAATTCTATTTGAGTTTTGTCTCTCTTATAATTAAAAATGTCGAGCAAAGCGAGACCAGCTTGCTAGTAAATAAATAAAATTTAAAAAATAGAGGCAGCTCACTGGTAAGTGCTGCTATTTGAGCTATTTTTAGAACAGGCCAGCGGGCTACTCATCTGGTCCTTACGGGCTACCTGGTGCCCGCGGGCATCGCGTTGGTGACCCCTGGACTACACGCAGCAAGACATTTTTTTTTTTTAACATGGAGGATTACATACATAAAATAAAACAGTTTTCTAAACTGGACTTTCAATCGAAGCAGGAGGTAATAATTAAAGGAATATCTCCATCGAGACAGAGAGACTTTTAAAACGGAAGAAAGAAAGTAAGGAAGACTTCTATAAACAAGTTATCGATGCTTTTGGTCAGAAGGAGCTGCAAATGGACTCCATTTATAAGTACAGGTAAGACCATAATAACGTTTTTTTTTATTAAATGTGCTTTTCATGATGGTATGCTTACATCACACTCAAAGCGCACGCCTAAATTTACCGCATTCCTTTTGGTAAACGCCGGAGTGAGAAGAGGTTTTAAAATAATTACCGCATGCACGGCCATCCCGCCGGCTTCCGGTAAACGCCGGAGTGACAGGAGGTTTTAAATTAATTAGCGCCCCTGCGGCTATTCAAGGAAATACGGTACATTCAATTGAATAGACTGCAAAGACAAGATATTTCATGTTCACACTGAGAAACGTCATTTTTTTCCCGCAAATAACACATTGCAAAAAAAGTTGTCATAGGGGCATTTTTACCACTGTGTTACATGGCCTTTCCTTTTAACAACACTAAGTAAACATTTGGGAACTGAGGAGACATATTTTACCATTCTTGCTTGACGTACAGCTTAAGTTGTTCAACAGTCTCCGTTGTGGTATTTGACACTTCATAATTCGCCACACATTTTCAATGGGACACATGTCTGGACTACAGGCAGGCCAGTCTAGTACCACACTATTTTACTACGAAGCCACACTGTTGTAACACGTGGCTTGGCATTGTCTTGCTGAAATAAGCAGGGGCGTCCGTGATAACGTTGCTTGGATGGCAACATATGTTGCTCCAAAAGCTGTATGTACCTTTCAGCTTTAATGGCACCTTCACAGATGTGTAAGTTACCCATGTCTTGGGCACTAATACACCCCCATACCATCACACATGCTGCCTTTTACACTTTGCGCCTAGAACAGTCCGGAAGATTCTTATTCTCTTTGGTCCGGAGGACTCGACGTCCACAGTTTCCAAAAACAATTTGAAATTTGGACTCGTCAGACCACAGAACACTTTTCCACTTTGCATCAGTCCATCTTAGATGAGCTCGGGTGTTGTTGATAAATGGCTTTGGCTTTGCATGGTAGAGTTTTAACTCGCACTTACAGATGTAGTGACCAACTGTAATGACTGACAGTGGTTTTCTGAAGTGTTCCTGAGCCCATGTGGTGATATCCTTCGCACACATGTTGGTTTTTGATGCAGTGCCGCCTGAGGGATCCAAGGTGCGTAATATCATGGCTTACGTGCAGTGATTTCTCCAGTTTCTCTGAACCTTTTGATGATATTACGGAGCGTAGATGGTGAAATCCCTAAATTCCTTGCAATCGCTGGTTGAGAAATGTTGTTTTTAAACAATTTGCTCAGGCATTTGTTGACAAAGTGGTGACCCTCGCACCATCCTTGTTTGTGAATGACTGAGCATTTCATGGAAGCTGCTTTTATACCCAATCACGGCACCCACCTGTTCCCAATTAACCTGTTCCCCCGTGGGATGTTCCAAATAAGTGTTTGATGAGCATTCCTCAACTGTCTCAGTCTTTTTTGCAACTTGTGCCAGCTTTTTTGAAACATGTTGCAGGCATCAAATTCCAAATGAGCTAATATTTGCAAAAAATAACAAAGTTTTACCAGTTGGAACATTAAGTATCTTGTCTCTGCAGTCTATTCAATTGAATATAAGTTGAAAAGGATTTGCAAATCTTTGTATTCTCTTTTTATTTACCATTTACACAACGTGACAACTTCACTGCTTTTGGGTTTTGTAATATATTTGTATCTTTTTTGGGGGGATAAAAGGTGCAACCAATGAAGTGTCCATTAGTAATTGTTCTTTAACAAAAATTCCCAAATATAAAACAAACGCCTGTCTCGTGTCAGTGCTGTGACCCACCTGCTGCTTGACCACCATGAAACTCTGCACCTGCATGAAGGCGGCCTCCAGCGCCGTCCTGGCCTGGATGAGGTTGCTGTCCACTGCCTGCAGCGAGCGACTCAGCTCCTCCTCGCGCAGGGACACGGAGAGCAGCTGGTCGATGTGTAAACGATCCGCTAAATGCCCCCCAGAACACACACGGAACACCGTTAAGAGTAGACTACTTAGAGCACAGGTGGCACAGTGAAGGCCCGGGTACCAGATCTGGCCCGCCACATCATTTTATATGGCCCGCCACATCGACTGGAAATAACACGCATCAATAAAGTACATTGTTTTCTTACTAAATGTATCCGTTTTTTTCCCGTTTAAACATTTTTTTTTTCATTTTATATAGAGATGGCCGATATATGCGTTAAAATGTAATATGGGAAATTATCGGTATCGTTTTTTTTATTATCGGTATCGTTTATTTTATTTTATTATTTAAAAAAAAAATTAAATCAACATAAAAAACACAAGATACACTTACAATTAGTGCACCAACCCAAAAAACCTCCCTCCCCCATTTACACTCATTCACACAAAAGGGTTGTTTCTTTCTGTTATTAATATTCTGCTTCCTACATTATATATCAATATATATCAATACAGTCTGCAAGGGATACAGTCCGTAAGCACACGTGATTGTGCGTGCTGCTGGTCCACTAATAGTTCTAACCTTTAACAGTTAATTTTACTCATTTTCATTCATTACTAGTTTCTATGTAACTGTTTTTATATTGTTGTACTTTCTTTTTTATTCAAGAAAATGTTTGTAATTTATTTATCTTATTTTACTAATTTTTTAAAAAAAGTACCTTATCTTCACCATACCTGGTTGTCCAAATTAGGCATAATAATGTGTTAATTCCACGACTGCATATATCGGTTGATATCGGTATCGGTTGATATCGGTATCGGTAAATAAAGAGTTGGACAATATCGGAATATCGGATATCGGCAAAAAGCCATTATCGGACATCCCTAATTTTATATTATCCAAAATTATACGTTGCAAAAAATTTTGTTTGTTAAAATAAAATAAATACTGAAATATTTGCTTGATGTATGATTTCAAAGCAAGTGATCAATCCAATTTTAAAAATTACAATAGGTTTTTTAAATTTAAGGTGTTTTTATCGCATATTACTATAAATTGAAAAAAAATGTACCACCGTTTTTATGGTAAAATTCTGTTGACTGAGCTGCCATTTTTTCTCTCTCATCAGACAAAACTTTTCGTTTCTTTGGTTGTTTTGGAGCTTTGACCACGATAACAGTAATTGCAAGTAGGCGTTCTTCTTCTTCTTCTTTTTGCTTTCTGGCGACACGCAGGCGTTCGCATCAATTTCCGTCTTTTTAACGAATTGGGAAAGGGGGGAGTGACGTATGGCGTAAAGAAGAGGTGTCAAAGTCGTTGTCACTGAGGGCCACATCGCAGTTATGTTTGGCCCCAGAGGGCCGATTCTAACAGTGAATACTATTATTACACCATTTTTTTATGCATTTTATTAGTAGATTTTGGTAAGTTGCAATAATTTCACCTCAAAGTGTAGTGTATATTACTGTAAATGGAAAAACAGCACAGCTGTTTTTATGGTAAAAAAGAAAAATAAGTTATTTTTACATTAGTCTTTTTTTTACTTTGAATAAAAAAAACTGCAATTTTACAGCAAAATTTGGGCACCTGAGCTGCCAGTTTGTTTGTTGTTTTTTTTACCGTAGATTTTTCGGTGTATTACTGTAAATGCCAAAACGGCACCACAGTTTATTACAGTAAAAAAAGCACAGTTTTTTTTCATTTAGAGAAAAATGCTGTAAAAACCACAGTAAATTTCACAATTTTCCCATGAAATCTATTGCTACTTTTACATTGCACAATTTGATGGATAACTTGCTTTGAATACATTATTATTAGTATTTATTTGTATTTAAAAAATGGTTTGAATGTTTGATAATGTATTTTTGCATAATTGAACGGTATTTAAGTTATAATCCGGTGCGCCCTATGGTCCGAAAAATATGGTATTTCAAAAGCTGAAAGATGTAGAAAGACACTAACCACTTTTGGATTTGATCTTTCTTCTTTTTATCTCCTGTTCCACACATGAAGACTCTTGGCTCAGAATATCCTAAAGAGAAGAAATGATTTGCATGTATTTTCTGTGGACACATTCCACAGCTACTTCCTTGACTCACCCCAGGTGTTCTTCGCCTCTTCACTGTCCCCTGAGTGTCCATCTGCTCCGTTCCGGAGCTGTTGTCTCCGAGCATGGCGTTGGAATTCTGGAGAGCCTTAGCCTTCTCTGACATCAGCTTATCTGCCTGCTTCTGGGCTTCCTCCAGGGTGAAGTTGAACATCTGCTCTGGATGACAGCCGTTCTCCCCGGGGACGGTGGACTTGGGAGAAACAGAGGACCTCTGCTGCTCGGAGTGTCGCACTGGGGTCTGGTTGTACTCTTGGGATGTGAAAAGGGAGTGCTCGGACGTGGGAGCGATGCTGCTTTCTGATAAGGAGCGTTTTCGGGAGACTGCGGGAGGCGAGGTCCCCATCAGTGACTCCCAGGAGAAATTCTCCAGGAGTGCAAGGTCACATTCCTCCTGGCTCTGGTCCCCAGCGTCATTTGGAACCATTTCTATGCCGAACCTGGAGGAAGGTGGAAGTAGAAATCAGACTCAGCTGAAGAGAAAGGCTTTAATGTAAGTTGTTATCTCACCTGGGCATTCCTTTTCCTTTGTCCTGCTTCTTCCGCACTTCCTGGTACACCTGCTCCCAGTTGACCTTCCGCCGAGCCCCAGAGGAGCTGATGAGCTGGCGAACGGTTGGTTTGAGTCCGGAGTCCTTCTCTGTGTCACTTCTTCGCGACTCGCTCAGGTTGCGTACCCGCCTGGCAATGTTGAGGTTGGGCTCCAGGACGCGCTTGGTCAGGTCTCGTTTGAAAACGGGGGGCAGGTCAGGTTTGGAGGCGCCGGATGCTTTGAGGCACACTTTGTCACACCTGGAGGTGTCGCTCTCTGAACTGTGACCCTCTTGTGCGACCTCATCCTGAGGCGGTGATAGGAGAGCTTCCTTGTCCGGGCGCTTTTCCGTGTCGCCGCCGCTTGAGGCAACGGACGCCAACCTCTCTGCGGTGGAGGTGCTGACTTGCAGCGACTGGAGGGAGCGGGTGCTCTCAGATGATGACGGCACGAGCTCTTCCCAGACCTTCGTCCCGTTCTGCCGGCAGCTGTTCTCGTCATGGTGCGTAATCTGACCCTGCACCGAATCATTGGGGGGTTCCCCCTCAGTCTGCCTGGCCACTGCCAGCTTGACGCCATCCAAAGATGATCTCCTTTCGGACGCACAGGCAGACTTGGCTTTCCTGACTAATTCTGGAGGCTTCTGGCCCTGCCTTGAAGGCAGAGGTCCAAGAGAAGGGGTCTTGATTCCCATCTGCTTGGTGGTGGCCTTTGACTGTGGCTGTGCTGAGACCCCACAGTTAGGACCAGCTGTGGCAATTCGGCCACCATCTTTCTGGGCACTATTGCTCCATTCTTCACTTTTAGGGTTACTTTTGAGCTTTGTTTTGAGCTGTTGCGCTTCTGCTGAGGTTCGTCCCTGGCTTTGGGGCCCTTTGGTGTGGGTCAATGAGGCATCCCTGCTCGGTTGCGAGTCCACTTCTTTTGTGACATTATGAGATTTTGTTTTGTCCAGTTTTGGGTTGCTACGGAAGCTCATTTTACTGTGCTGGTGGCAGTCAGCTGCCGGCACCCTCTCCCTCTGGGGTGCCACACCTTCTTCAACCTTCCTTTCAAAGTTGCTAACAGATTTGGTGAAAAACTGGGGCGGCGGCGGAAGCATAGAAGGCCTGTCGAAGCGGAGCGGGCGGTGACTTTGTGCACACGGGGCAATATTATTCCTGCCATACATGCCGTAGTTGCTGCCTTGGTTGCTGAGCCACGGCAGCCGACTTTGCTCACAGAACGGACTCCGCTCCCACTTTTTGGAGCCCCCCCAGTCGTCCTGTGAGTGGAAGCGTCCGGCCTGTAAGTTTCCCGGTGCCCATCTCTGGAAGTTGGGCGGAGCTTGAGCGTGCCAGGTGGCGCTCCTTCCTTGTCTGTCGTCGTAATTGTTGTTCCAGTACGGGGCGTCGCCCACCCGGAAGCCGGGCTGTTGTTTCCTGTTCCAGGAGTTGTGCTGAGTGGGCCACGCGGGGCCATGTGGCAGATGCTGCTGACCTCTATTTAGCTGGTAACGCTCCTTGGCCTCGCAGAGTCGCTGCTGGAACTCCTTTTTCCTCGCTTCCTCCTGCTCTTTGGCCAGCTGAGCAGCAGCGGCCGCCTCCTTTTCTTTGCTACAGACAACAAAGCCGCAAATTAACGAACTAGCAACTGTACTAACAACAAACTTTTTTTTTTTTTAAACCCTGCGCTAAATCCTGCTTCTGTTTTTGGCTGCAGTCGTGAAATGTGATCCCGGCCGTGATCAAGCAGCTAAAAGAAGCCTGTGAGGGCTGACGATTAGAATGAGGCTATAGATGGTGCCTGCACTCACTCGGACTTTACAGTTGGCGAGGGTCAGTTCATTACATCTCTAAATAGTTTTTGCAACATGACCGACACAGAAAACACGTTCGTCAGTGTTAGACATATTTGTTTACAGTTGTATGTTTGCATCGTGAAGAGGCAAATGTCATCTCTTCTACTCGAGATATAAATAACCGGATGTAAGAAAAGTGAGAACTGTTTTGTTATCGGAGTGAACATAGTAACGTACAGTGTTCCCTCGCTACAACACGGTTCACTTTACGCGGCCACACTGTTAAACTGATTTTTTTTTACAGTGTATGAATGCGCATTGTGTTCTGCGTCCTGATTCGCTGATAGACTGTAGACCAGGGGTCACCAACCTTTTTGAAACCAAGAGCTACTTCTTGGGTACTGATTAATGCAAAGGGCTACCAGTTTGATACACACTTAAATAAATTGCCAGAAATAGCCAATTTGCTCAATTTACCTTTAACTCTATGTTATTATTAATAATTAATGATATTTACACTTAATTGAACGGTTTAAAAGAGGAGAAAACACGAAAAAAATGACAATTACATTTTGAAACATAGTTTATCTTCAATTTCGACTCTTTAAAATTCAAAATTCAACCGAAAAAAAGAAGAGAAAAACTTAAAAAAAGAATTTATGGAACATTATTAGTAATTTTTCCTGATTAAGATAATTTTAGAGTTTTGATTAAATAGGTTAAAATCCAATCTACACTTTGTTAGAATATATAACAAATTGGACCAAGCTATATTTCTAACAAAGACAAATCATTATTTCTTCTAGATTTTCCAGAACAAAATTTTTAAAAGAAATTCAAAAGACTTTGAAATAAGATTTAAATTTGATTCTACAGATTTTCTAGATTTGCCAGAATATTTTTTTTGAATTTTAATCATAATAAGTTTGAAGAAACATTTCACAAATATTCTTCGTCGAAAAAACAGAAGCTAAAATGAAGAATTAAATTAAAATTGATTTATTATTCTTTACAATACTTTTTTTTTTTACTTGAACATTGATTTAAATTGTCAGGAAAGAAGAGGAAGGAATTTAAAAGGTAAAAAGGTATATGTGTTTAAAAATCCTAAAATAATTTTTAAGGTTTTATTTTTTCTCTAAAATTGTCTTTCTCAAAGTTATAAGAAGCAAAGTAAAACAATGAATTAATTTATTTAAACAAGTGAAGACCAAGTCTTTAAAATATTTTCTTGGATTTTCAAATTCTATTTGAGTTTTGTCTCTCTTAGAATTAAAAATGTCGGGCAAAGCGAGACCAGCTTGCTAGTAAATAAATACAATTTAAAAAATAGAGGCAGCTCGCTGGTAAGTGCTGCTATTTGAGCTATTTTTAGAACAGGCCGGCGGGCTACTCATCTGGTCCTTACGGGCTACCTGGTGCCCGCGGGCACCGCGTTGGTGACCCCTGCTGTAGACCATTGTCCTGTACAGTACAGAATGTATACCGTGGTGGGGGATATAATCCTGAATAAGTTTTTAGTTTTAAAACCGTGCAAAAATCCATAATTGAAGGGAATCGGTTTGCATGCTTTGGAGCCAGAAAACACAAACGTTGGAAAACGAGTCTCAAGCTTCAGCAATTTACAGCTAAACGCTGGAAACGGTCCTCTTTACGATCATCATAGATATGCACAAGTGTGGGTTGCCCTGATAGCAATATTTTGGTACCAGTACCAAAATGTAGTTATTTTTCCACACTTTATAAAATAAAGGGGACCACAAAAATGTCACTATTGGCTTTATTTTAATAGACAATCTTGCGATACATTAACCATACGTTCCTTATTGCAATCAAAGAACAATTTTGTCTTTAAAGAGAATAGTGAACATACTAGACAACTTGTCTTTTAGTAGTAAATAAACAAACAAAGACTACTAATTAGTCTGCTGACGTATGCAGTAACATATTGTGTCATTTATACACCTATTATTTTGTCAACATTATGAAGTAGACTCTGTAAAAATGTATTATTAATCCTGTACAGTACAGAAAGTATACTGTGGTGGGGGATATAATCATGAACAATATTTTTAATATAGATGAGACAGGCTCATTTTGGAAACGAATGCCCTCTCGCACCTTTATAGCGCAGGACGAAGCCAAAAGCGCAGGATTTAAGGCCCAAAACGATCGTGTTTATGATCAAACCCGGCCTCATTTATAGGTCAAAAAATCCTGGAGCCCTAAAAAAACAGATTTTGATCTTTGATTTCATTCTTTAATACAGTAGTGTACTGTACTTATTTTTTTAAATCCACGAAAGTTTGAACTTTGAGAGTGTTTAAGCGAGAGAAATGTGAGAAAATGTTAATGCCTGTCTGAGAAAAGTTTATAAAGTGTGTGGTTAGGGGTTTTACAGACTTAAAACATATATGAGAAATGAAAAAACATATACTCTAAAGCAGTGGTTCTCAAATGGGGGTACGCGTACCCCTTGGGGTACTTGAAGGTATGCCAAGGGGTACGTGAGATTTTTTAAAAATGTCTGTCAAAAAGAACTGTGAAAAGAAATGCAACAATGCAATATTCAGTGTTGACAGCTAGATTTTTTGTGGACATGTTCCATAAATATTGATGTTAAAGATTTCTTTTTTTGTGAAGAAATGTTTAGAATGAAGTTCATGAATCCAGATGGATCTCTATTACAATCCCCAAAGAGGGCACTTTAAGTTGATGATTACTTCTATGTGTAGAAATCTTTATTTATAATTGAATCACTTGTTTATTTTTCAACAAGTTTTTAGTTATTTTTATATCTTTTTTTCCAAATAGTTCAAGAAAGACCACAACAAATGAGCAATATTTTGCACTGTTATACAATTTAATAAATCAGAAACTGATGACATAGTGCTGTATTTTACTTCTTTATCTCTTTTTTTCCACCAATAATGCTTTGCTCTGATTAGGGGGTACTTGAATTAAAAAAATGTTCACAGGGGGTACATCACTGAAAAAAGGTTGAGAACCACTGCTCTAAAGTACTGTAAACGAAAAAATATAACGAAAAGTTAAGGTCTACTACACTACTGTATTTTAATGTTGTCATTATGGTGGTAATTAATGAATACTTAGGTCTACTACACTACTGTATTTTAATGTTGTCACTATGGTGGTACTTAATGAATACTTAGGTCTACTACACTACTGTATTTTAATGTTGTCATTATGGTGGTACTTAATGAATACTTAGGTCTACTACACTACTGTATTTTAATGTTGTCATTATGATGGTACTTAATGAATACTTAGGTCTACTACACTACTGTATTTTAATGTTGTCATTATGGTGGTACTTAATGAATACGTAGGTCTACTACACTACTGTATTTTAATGTTGTCATTATGGTGGTACTTAATGAATACTTAGGTCTACTACACTACTGTATTATAATGTTGTCATTATGGTGGTACATAATGAATACTTAGGTCTACTACACTACTGTATTTTAATGTTGTCATTATGGTGGTACTTGATGAATACTTAGATCTACTATGCTACTGTATCTTAATGTTGTCATTATGGTGGTACTTAATGAATACTTAGGTCTACTACACTACTATATTTTAATGTTGTTATTATAATGGTACTTAATGAATACTTAGGTCTACTACACTACTGTATTTTAATGTTGTCATTATGGTGGTACTTAATGAATACTTAGGTCTACTACGCTACTGTATTTTAACGTTGTCATTATAATGGTACTTAATGAATACTTAGGTCTACTACGCTACTGTATTTTAATGTTGTCATTATGGTGGTACTTAATGAATACTTAGGTCTACTACACTACTGTATTTAATGTTGTCATTATGGTGGTACTTAATGAATACTTAGGTCTACTACACTACTGTATTTTAATGTTGTCATTATGATGGTACTTAATGAATACTTAGGTCTACTACACTACTGTATTTTAATGTTGTCATTATGGTGGTACTTAATGAATACTTAGGTCTACTACACTACTGTATTTAATGTTGTCATTATGGTGGTAGTTAATAAATACTTAGGTCTACTACACTACTGTATTTTAATGTTGTCATTATGGCTATATCTAAGGAATACTTGGGTCTACTACACTACTGTATTTTAATGTTGTCATTATGATGGTACTTAATGAATACTTAGGTCTACTACACTACTGTATTTTAATGTCATTATGGTGGTACTTAATGAATACTTAGGTCTACTACACTACTGTATTTTAATGTTGTCATTATGGTGGTACTTAATGAATACTTAGGTC
The DNA here is from genome assembly GCF_033978785.1 of Entelurus aequoreus. Lineage (NCBI taxonomy): Eukaryota > Metazoa > Chordata > Actinopteri > Syngnathiformes > Syngnathidae > Entelurus > Entelurus aequoreus. The sequence goes on from NC_084753.1 coordinate 41,382,915, forward strand.
TACTACCCTACTGTATTTTAATGTTGTCATTATGGTGGTACTTAATGAATACTTAGGTCTACTACCCTACTGTATTTTAATGTTGTCATTATGATGGTACTTGGTTTTCCGAGTTTGAGAACCACTTGCCTATATGATCGTGTATCTATCTACTCCACAACTCCTGCAAGGCCAACACAGGAAGTGATATCGTAAATAAAACATTGGGTTCATTGTCTGCAGACAACAGCTGGAATATGCCCAGGGGGATACATCGTGCTCGTCTACAGCCGAGCATTTCTCCCTTCATCAGCACTGTAGCATTGAGAGTCGTGTAAAAGACGGCACAGTCGGCGTGAAAGTCAAATGTTTTACCGTATTTGCTCCTTCCTCTTGAGGATGGCGTCCACCAGGGCCTGGTCAAAGTAGTCCTCCACGCCGCTGCGGTCCGGGCCGGCGGGCTTCTTCTCCAGAGCCTCCACGTGTTGCTTGTGCGCCGGACTGGAAATGTGGCCGGCGTAGTCGGTCAGGCTGACCACCGACACCTTGCACACCCGGCACTCGTGGCCACAGTCCCTGGGGAGGAGGGGCGACAGGGGGCGCTCAATGCTTCCTTCGGGCATGGTTCTGGTCTCAGTCGTAGAACATGGAAAAAGGAGGGTACTCCACAGTCCCCCAAAAAAAGTGAGCCAAATTTTCTATTGTTCGCAGATCAGGAGGTAACTAACTTAAATTTACCGGTGTCAAAAACAAAATTCTCATCTTCCTGATCTAAAGTCAGCGATCCCTAGCAGGCCATAGGAGGCAGGTGGAGCCGCTCAGCCCAGGCGGCGCTAATGGAGCGGGCAGCGCTTAGTGTGCGGCCATGGTGGCGTCCGCTGCACTCTCAGACCTCGCCAGGGTCTTGCGTCCCGTTTTTGACTCGACACCGACCGCCCCCCTCTTCCCCTATCCAGCACTGACATTTGCGCTCTTCGTGGCGCTGACCAATCACAGCAGGGAGTAACTGGAGACTGCAGCTGCTCGCGACCTTTGCCTCAAGCCCTCTCCCAAATATGTCACCTTGGGTCTAGACCCCTTCCACTTTAGATTTTTTAAACTCTGTATTAGGGTTGTACGGTATACCGGTACTAGTAAAGTATATTGAAATACTAATGAATCATATTCAGTACTATACCACCTCTAAAAAGTACCGTTCCGCACCCTTTTTTTAACCGGCGGTGACATTGCCGGTTTTACGAGCATGAGGAGCATGTTCGGCAGCGCACACACACAAAGTACTTACAAGCAGACACAGTGTGTAGACAGAAAAGGGAGAACGGACGCATTTTGGTGTAAAAAGTAAAGATAAAGGTGACATTATAACACTGAAACACCCTCATGAAGAGATGCTTTAAAACAGGGGTCACCAACGCGGTGCCCGCGGGCACCAGGTAGCCCGTAAGGACCAGATGAGTAGCCCGCTGGCCTGTTCTAAAAATAGCTCAAATAGCAGCACTTACCAGTGAGCTGCCTCTATTTTTTAAATTGTATTTATTTACTAGCAAGCTGGTCTCACTTTGCCTGACATTTTTAATTCTAAGAGAGACAAAACTCAAATAGAATTTGAAAATCCAAGAAAATATTTTAAAGACTTGGTCTTCTCTTGTTTAAATAAATTAATTTATTTTTTTACTTTGCTTCTTATAACTTTCAGAAAGACAATTTTAGAGAAAAAAATACAACGTTAAAAATGATTTTAGGATTTTTAAACACATATACCTTTTTACCTTTTAAATTCCTTCCTCTTATTTCCTGACAATTTGAATCAATGTTCAAGTATTTTTTTATTTATTGTAAATAATAATAATTACATTTTAATTAAATTCTTCATTTTAGCTTCTGTTTTTTCAACGAAGAATATTTGTGAAATATTTCTTCAAACTTATTATGATTAAAATTCAAAAAAAATATTCTGGCAAATCTAGAAAATCTGTAGAATCAAATTTAAATCTTATTTCAAAGTCTTTTGAATTTCTTTTAACATTTTTGTTCTGGAAAATCTAGAAGAAATAATTATTTGTCTTTGTTATATATTCTAACAAAGTGCTGATTGGATTTTAACCTATTTAAAACATGTCATCAAAATTTAAAAATTAATCTTAATCAGGAAAAATTACTAATGATGTTCCATAAATTCTTTTTTAAATTTTTTCAAAAAGATTCGAATTAGCTAGTTTTTCTCTTCTTTTTTTCGGTTGAATTTTGAATTTTAAAGAGTCGAAATTGAAGATAAACCATGTTTCAAAATTTAATTTTCATTTTTTTCGTGTTTTCTCCTCTTTTATAAAAATGTTAGTGGCTAGCGAGTTAAAATGGGATATTGTGATTTCACAAGACTGTCTTAGAAGTGATCATTTGAAAATGTTCAATTTTAAAAATGTGCACTTAGAGAAAATATAAAAATAAAGTGTTGCATATTGATATTTATCTGTTTCTATATATATTTATTGTGAGAAATCATTAAGATGATCAGTGTTTCCACAAAGATAAATATCATTAATTATTAATAATAACATAGAGTTAAAGGTAAATTGAACAAATTGGCTATTTCTGGCAATTTATTTAAGTGTGTATCAAACTGGTAGCCCTTCGCATTAATCACTACCCAAGAAGTAGCTCTTGGTTTCAAAAAGGTTGGTGACCCCTGCTTTAAAACCTCTAAAGGCTTAATGGCCACATGTGTGGACAGCACCTTTTAGCTCTTATTGCCAAAATTGTGTACACTACTGAATTGGGGTCTTATGGCCACTTATGTGGACACTTATACTGCCATCTGGCGGTGTCAGAAGAGTACAACATACAATGGAATTTGGAAAAAAAAAAAAAGTGTAAAAATAAGAATTAGCATGTCACTAAACATGAAGTACACGTTTGTGTACTTATGGACTAAGTACATCATAACGAAAGATGATTCTTAGTTTTTATTCTAATTAGGGTCCAAATAGCAAAGAGAAATTTAAAAAAAAGCATGTAAACAAACAGCTTGTGCTGCAGTCTGCAGTGTTTTAGCTACTTCTAAACCTTGTCTCCATGGCGACAAATAAAGTAAGTTTCTTACATGTAGCATTATCACTGGAGGACGAGGAATAGCTAAACATGCTTCACTACACACCGTAGCTCACCCGCATCACAATGTAAACAAACGCCAAATGTGTGGATCTACACCTGACATCCACTGTAATGATACCAAGTACAATAACGTATCTAGTCGATACTACTATGATTACATCGATATTTTTTTTACAAAATCTTTTTTCAATTCATATTATGTTTATAAACTCAGTAAATACGTCCCTGGACACATGAGGACTTTGAATATGACCAATGTATGATCCTGTAACTACTTGGTATCGGATCATCCAAAACTAATGTAAAGTATCAAAGAAGAGAAGAACAAGTGATTATTACATTTTAACAGAAGTGTAGATAGAACATGTTAAAACAGAAAATAAGCAGATATTAACAGTAAATGAACAAGTAGATTAATAATCAGTTTTTACAGTTTGTCCCTCATAATGTTGACAAAATAATAGGTGTATAAATGAATATGTTACTGCATACGTCAGCAGACTAATTAGGAGCTTTTGTTTGTTTACTTACTACTAAAAAATAAAATAGTGAACTAGACAACTAGACAACTTGTCTAAGGACTAAATTGCAATAATAAACATGTTTTTAATGTACCCTAAGATTGCCTCCATGGAAATGCCCCCCTCTACCTCAAAGAACTGCTCACCTCCAAAACCTCCACACGACACACCTCCGCTCCGGACAGACTAACCTCCTCCAACCTCCGAGGACAAAGCTACGAACAATGGGAGACCGGGCTTTCTGCTCCGCCGCTCCCAGTCTGTGGAACGCTCTCCCTGACCACCTGAGGGCACCACAGACTGTGGATGCTTTTAAAAAAAGGCTTAAAAACCCTTCTTTTTAAAAAAGCCTTTTTTTTTAGATATATGCATACTAGTTTTAACTATTTGGCTGTTCTAGTTATTATTTTTATTTATTTTTTATTATCTTTCTTTTTTTTTGTCCTTTTTTTTAATACACTGTAGCACTTTGAGGTTGTTTACTCAATGTAAAGTGCTTTTTACAAATAAAATGTATTATTATTATTAGTTATTTATTTTGTTCAAATAAAGCTAATAATGACATATTTTGTTAAGTTAAAGTTAATTATTCTCTACATTTGACCCATCACCCTTGATTTATTTATCTTATTTTATTTAATTCATTTTTTAAAAAAGTACCTTATTTTCATCATACCTGGTTGTCCAAATTAGGCATAATAATGTGTTAATTCCACGACTGTATATATCGGTTGATATCGGTATCAGTTGATATCGGTATCGGTAATTAAAGAGTTGGACAATATCGGCATATCGGATATCGGCAAAAAGCCATTATCGGACATCCCTAGTCTTTGGTATGACTCGGCCGGGGTTTGAACTCGTGACCTACCGATCTCGAGTTCAAATTGATCCCCTTTAGTTAGAAAAGTACCGAAAAGTACATTTTGGTACCGGTACCAAAATGTTGGTATCGGGACAACCCTACTCTGTATCAAGGAATGCTGACATTTCATCAGCTCCAGTGCACTTGACTCTTATCACTTTTATATTTTGGGTTGTCAAAAATATTGGCCTCTGTCTGCTATTGAGGCCTGACACACTTTAGAACTTGTCAAAAAAGTCACCCGCCAGCTGCCTTCTATCAGGCTTCCGGAGAGCTGGTGTCTAAATATATGTGTCACAGTTGGAGCAGCTGGCCCTCCATCCACTGATCCCTGGTGAGCGCGTGCTTCATGACCCACATTCAACACCACAGAAGAAAACCGACAGAGAAGCCTCCGACGAGATCGTTTTGAACTAAAACAAAACAAAACTCCATCATTGGAGGGAATCAATTTGCATGACGACGCCAGCGTTTTGGAGCCAGAAAACACAAACGTTGAAAAACGAGTCTCAAACTGCTGATATAAAGGGGACCACAAAAATGTCATTATTGGCTTTATTTTAATAGGAAAATTTTGCGACACATTAACCATACGTTCCCTATTGCAGTCATCTTTGAGCTCGGGCCCGGCAAAGCCGGCGGCGTTTCTGGGTGTTGTTGATAAATGGCTTTTGCTTTGCATGGTAGAGTTTTAACTTGCACTTACAGAGGTTTTCTGAAGTGTTCCTGAGCCCATGTGGTGATATCCTTTACACGGTGATGTCGCTTTTTGATGCTATCATTTTTTTTTTTTTAAATCGTAAAATCTGCGGTTATTGTTTTTACGGTAGATTAGAGAAAATACTACTGTTATTTTATTTTTTTACGTAAAACTCCTGACATTTCAGCTACCATTTTTTTATTGTTAAATCTACAGTCCTTGTTTTTTTATCGTGAATTACTCTAAATGGAAAAATGTTACCACCGTTATTTTTAATCTATATTTAATATGTTCTTTTAATATAATATTTTGGCGACTAAGTTGCTAGTTTTATTATCGTAAAAATCTACCGTTGCTATTTTTACAGTGAAATACTGTAAATGGAAACACGATAGCGCTGTTCTTTTTTTTACCGGAAAATTTTGGCCACTCAGTCATTTTTTATTGTAAAATCTGTTTTTTTTTACAGTCAATTACTGTTATTGGAAAAACAATACCACCTTAATTTTTATGGAAAATTCTCGCCATGAAGCTATCATTTTTTTAAATCGTAAAATCTGCGGTTATTGTTTCTACGGTAGATTAATGTACTGTAAGTAGAAAATACTACTGTTATTTTATTTTTTTACGTAAAACTCCTGACATTTCAGCTACCATTTTTTTATCGTTAAATCTACAGTCCTTGTTTTTTTATCGTGAATTACTCTAAATGGAAAAATGTTACCACCGTTATTTTTAATCTATATTTAATATGTTCTTTTAATATAATATTTTGGCGACTAAGTTGCTAGTTTTATTATCGTAAAAATCTACCGTTGCTATTTTTACAGTGAAATACTGTGAATGGAAACACGATAGCGCTGTTCTTTTTTTTACCGGAAAATTTTGGCCACTCATCTGTCATTTTTTATTGCAAAATCAGTTTTTTTTACAGTCAATTACTGTAATTCGAAAAACAATACCACCTTAATTTTTATGGAAAATTCTTGCCATGAAGCTATCATTTTTTTAAATCATAAAATCTGCGGTTGTTATTTTTACGGTAGATTAATGTAAGTAGAAAATAATACTGTTATTTTATTTTTTTACGTAAAACTCCTGACGATTCAGCTACCATTTTTTTTATCGTTAAATCTACAGTCCTTGTTTTTTTATCGTGAATTACTCTAAATGGAAAAATGTTACCACCGTTATTTTTAATCTATATTTAATGTTCTTTTAATATAATATTTTGGCGACTAAGTTGCTAGTTTTATTATCATAAAAATCTACCGTTGCTATTTTTACAGTGAAATACTGTAAATGGAAACACGATGGCGCTGTTCTTTTTTTTACCGGAAACTTTTGGCCACTCATCTGTCATTTTTTATTGTAAAATCTGTTTTTTTTTTACAGTCAATTACTGTTATTGGAAAAACAATACCACCTTAATTTTTATGGAAAATTCTCGCCATGAAGCTGTCATTTTTTTAAATCGTAAAATCTGCGGTTATTGTTTTTACGGTAGATTAATGTACTGTAAGTAGAAAATACTACTGTTATTTTATTTTTTTACGTAAAACTCCTGACATTTCAGCTACCATTTTTTTTATCGTTAAATCTACAGTCCTTGTTTTTTTATCGTGAATTACTCTAAATGGAAAAATGTTACCACCGTTATTTTTAATCTATATTTAATAGGTTCTTTTAATATAATATTTTGGCGACTAAGTTGCTAGTTTTATTATCGTAAAAATCTACCGTTGCTATTTTTACAGTGAAATACTGTAAATGGAAACACGATAGCGCTGTTCTTTTTTTTACCGGAAAATTTTGGCCACTCATCTGTCATTTTTTATTGTAAAATCTGTTTTTTTTTACAGTCAATTACTGTAATTGGAAAAACAATACCACCTTAATTTTTATGGAAAATTCTCGCCATGAAGCTATCATTTTTTTAAATAGTAAAATCTGTGGTTGTTATTTTTACGGTAGATTAATGTAAGTAGAAAATACTACTGTTATTTTATTTTTTTACGTAAAACTCCTGACATTTCAGCTACCATTTTTTTATTGTTAAATCTACAGTCCTTGTTTTTTTATCGTGAATTACTCTAAATGGAAAAATGTTACCACCGTTATTTTTAATCTATATTTAATATGTTCTTTTAATATAATATTTTGGCGACTAAGTTGCCTATTTTATTATCGTAAAAATCTACCGTTGCTATTTTTACGGTGAAATACTGTAAATGGAAACACGATAGCGCTGTTCTTTTTTTTACCGGAAAATTTTGGCCACTCAGCTGTCATTTTTTATTGTAAAATCTGTTTTTTTTACAGTCAATTACTGTAATTGGAAAAACAATACCACCTTAATTTTTATGTGAAATTCTCGCCATGAAGCTATCATTTTTTTAAATTGTAAAATCTGCGGTTATTGTTTTTACGGTAGATTAATATACTGTAAGTAGAAAATACTACTGTTATTTTATTTTTTTACGTAAAACTCCTGACGATTCAGCTACCATTTTTTTTATTGTTAAATCTACAATCCTTGTTTTTTTATCGCGAATTACTCTAAATGGAAAAATGTTACCACCGTTATTTTTAATCTATATTTAATATGTTCTTTTAATATAATATTTTGGCGACTAAGTTGCTAGTTTTATTATCGTAAAAATCTACCGTTGCTATTTTTACAGTGAAATACTGTAAATGGAAACACGATGGCGCTGTTCTTTTTTCTACCGGAAAATTTTGGCCACTCATCTGTCATTTTTTATTGTAAAATCTGTTTTTTTTTACAGTCAATTACTGTAATTGGAAAAACAATACCACCTTAATTTTTATGGAAAATTCTCGCCATGAAGCTATCATTTTTTTAAATCGTAAAATCTGCGGTTGTTATTTTTACGGTAGATTAATGTAAGTAGAAAATAATACTGTTATTTTATTTTTTTACGTAAAACTCCTGACATTTCAGCTACCCTTTTTTTATCGTTAAATCTACAGTCCTTGTTTTTTTTATCGTGAATTACCCTAAATGGAAAAATGTTACCACCGTTATTTTTAATCTATATTTAATATGTTCTTTTAATATAATATTTTGGCGACTAAGTTGCTAGTTTTATTATCGTAAAAATCCACCGTTGCTATTTTTACAGTGAAATACTGTAAATGGAAACACGATAGCGCTGTTCTTTTTTTTACCGGAAAATTTTGGCCACTAAGCTGTCATTTTTTTATTGTAAAATCTGTTTTTTTTACAGTCAATTACTGTAATTGGGAAAACAATACCACCTTATTTTTTATGGAAAATTCTCGCCATGAAGCTATCATTTTTTAAAATCGTAAAATCTGCGGTTGTTATTTTTACGGTAGATTAATGTAAGTAGAAAATAATACTGTTATTTTATTTTTTTACGTAAAACTCCTGACATTTCAGCTACCCTTTTTTTATCGTTAAATCTACAGTCCTTGTTTTTTTATCGTGAATTACTCTAAATGGAAAAATGTTACCACCGTTATTTTTAATCTATATTTAATATGTTCTTTTAATATAATATTTTGGCGACTAAGTTGCTAGTTTTATTATCGTAAAAATCTACCGTTGCTATTTTTACAGTGAAATACTGTAAATGGAAACACGATAGCACTGTTCTTTTTTTTACCGGAAAATTTTGGCCACTCATCTGTCATTTTTTATTGTAAAATCTGTTTTTTTTACAGTCAATTACTGTAATTGGAAAAACAATAACACCTTAATTTTTATGGAAAATTCTCGCCATGAAGCTATCATTTTTTTTAAATCGTAAAATCTGCGGTTGTTATTTTTACGGTAGATTAATATAAGTAGAAAATACTATAGTTGTATATTTTTTTTACGTAACATTCTGTACCGCCTGAGGGATCCAAGGTCACGGGCATTCAATGTTACGTGCAGTGATTTCTCCAGATTCTCTGAACCTTTGGATGATATTACAGACCTTAGATGGTGAAATCCCTAAATTCCTTTCAATAGCTGGTTGAGAAATGTTGTTCTTAAACAATTTGCTCACGTATTTGTTGATAAAGTGGTGACCCTCGCCCCGTCCTTGTTTGTGAACGACTGAGCATTTCATGGAATCTGCTTTTATACCCAATCATGGCACCCACCTGTTCCCAATTAGCCTGTTCACCTGTGGGATGTTCCAAATAAGTGTTTGATGAGCTTTCCTCAACTTTATCAGTCTTTTTTGCCACTTTTGCAGCTTTTTTGAAACAGGTTGCAGGTATCAAATTCCAAATGATAATATTTGCAAAAAATAACGTTTCTCAATTGTTTTATTTACCTTTTACATAATGTGACAACTTCACTGCTTTTGGGTTTTGTACAAATGTTTGTATGGATCCAATACCAAATAGTTACAGGATCGAACATTGGTCATACTTAAAAGTTATTTTGTGTCCAGGAACGTATTTCTGGGTTTATAAACAATAAAAAAAAATGACAAAAGATTTACTAGCTTACCGGCCTTTGAGTTTCTCCAGCTCGCGGTGGTGCAGCATGCTTCTCATGTGCTCGTCCATCTCCTGCACGGGAACAATAAAGGTAATAAAGTCATGCTTTTAAACGCAGTAGCTTTGTCCCATTTCTCAATAAAAAAAATGAAAAGGAATTTGAGGGCCATCAAGTGCATGTCAAATGGCGCTGCAACCAATCAAAATGCCCTGAAGAAAGCATTTTCTGGGAAAGGGACAATAAACAACACATTTCATGGTACTTATTCATCAAAGTACGAAAAAACAGAACATCTACACCAGTGGTCCCCAACCTTTTTGTAGCTGCGGACCGGTCAACGCTTGAAAATTTGTCCCACGGACCGGTGGGGGGTGGGGGGTGGGGGGGGGGGGGTGTATTTAAAAAAAAAAAAAAAAGGTTTTTTATTTTTTTTACATAAATAAATACAATCATATGTGCTTACAGACTGTATCGCTGCAGGCTGTATTGATCTATATTGATATAGAATGTATATAATGTGTTTTTTATGTTGATTTCATTAAAAAAAAAAAAAAACTAAAAAAAAAATTTTTTTTTTTTTAATTCTTGTGCGGCCGCGGTACCGGCCGCGGCCCGGTGGTTGGGGACCACTGATATACACCACAGGTGTCAAACTCAAGGCCGGTGTTCATTTTATTTGGCTCTCAAAAGCCTGGAAATAATATGCATCAATAAAGTACTGTAACTTTTCTTACTAAATGCATTCTTTCTTTCTGTTTTGGGAGAAAAAAATATATGTACTCCATGTAATCACAAATAATGTTAACTTAAATATTGTCTAATTATGCAAAAATATATTATCAAACATTCAAATCATTTTTAAATAGAAATAAATATTAATAATAATGATTTCAAAGCAAGTTATCCATCAAATGGCGCAATGTAAAAGTAGCAATAGATTTCATGGGAAAACTGTGAAATTTACTGTGTTTTTTTTATAGCATTTTTCTCTAAACGAAAAAAACAGTACTTTTTTTTACTGTAATAAACGGTAGTGCTGTTTTGGCATTTAAGAAAAATATACCACATTTGCGGTAAAAAACAAACAGGCAGCTCAGGTGCCAAAATGTTACTGTAAAATTGCAGTTTTTTTTATTACAGTAAAAAACAAATGTACATTTTACAGTAAAATTCTGGCAACTGAACTGCTTTTTTAATTTTTTTTACCATAAAAACAGCAGTACTGTTTTTCCATTTACAGTAATATACACTACATTTTGAGGTGAAATGATTGCAACTTACCATATTTTTTTTTTTACATTTTAGTTTTTGCTCAGTGGCCTTGTGGTTAGATCAGTGCTTTTCAACCTTTTTTGAGCCAAGGCACATTTTTTGCGTTGAACAAACGCGGAGGCACACCACCAGCGGAAATCATTAAAAAACGAAACTCGGTTGACAATAAAAAGTCGTCGTCGCAATTGAGTACCTTGAAGGTAGAAAAGCGCTATACAAGTACAACCCATTTATCATTTATATTTATAATTGTTGGATATGACTTTAAAGCATAACCAAGCATGCATCACTATAGCTCTTGTCTCAAAGTAGGTGTACTGTCACCACCTGTCACATCACACCCTGACTTATTTGGACTTTTTTGCTGTTTTCCTGTGTGTAGTGTTTTACTTCTTGTCTTGCGCTCCTATTTTAGTGGCTTTTTCTTTTATTTTGGTATTTTCCTGTAGCAGTTTCATGTCTTCCTTTGAGTGATATTTCCCGCATCTACTTTGTTTTAGCAATCAAGAATATTTCAGTTGTTTTTATCCTTCTCTGTGGGGACATTGTTGATTGTCATGTCATGTTCGGATGTACATTGTGGACGCCGTCTTTGCTCCACAGTAGGTCTTTACTGTCGTCCAGCAATTTATTTTTGTTTACTTAGTAGCCAGTTCAGTTTTAGTTTCGTTCTGCATAGCCTTCCCTAAGCTTCAATGCCTTTTCTTAGGGGCACTCACCTTTTGTTTATTTCTGGTTCAAGCATTAGACACCTTTTTACTAGGGATGTCCGATAATGGCTTTTTGCCGATATCCGATATTCCGATATTGTCCAACTCTTTAATTACAGATACCGATATCAACCGATATATGCAGTCGTGGAATTAACACATTATTATGCCTAATTTGGACAACCAGGTATGGTGAAGATAAGGTACTTTTTTTTTTAAATTAGTAAAATAAGATAAATAAATTAAAAACATTTTCTTGAATAAAAAAGAAAGTACAACAATATAAAAACAGTTACATAGAAACTAGTAATGAATGAAAATTAGTCAAATTAACTGTTAAAGGTTAGTACTATTAGTGGAGCAGCAGCACGCACAATCATGTGTGCTTACGGACTGTATCCCTTGCAGACTGTATTGATATATATTGATATATAATGTAGGAACCAGAATATGAACAACAAAAAGAAACAACCCTTTTGTGTGAATGAGTGTAAATGGGGGAGGGAGGTTTTTTGGGTTGGTGCACTAATTGTAAGTGTATCTTGTGTTTTTTATGTTGATTTAATTTAAAAAACAAAACAAAACAAAAAAAAACGATACCGATAATAAAAAAAACGATACCGATAATTTCCGATATTACATTTTAACGCATATATCGGCCGATAATATCGGCAGGCCGATATTATCGGACATCCCTACTTTTTACCTGCACACTGCCTCCCGCTGTTTCTGACATCTACAAAGCAATTAGCTACCTGCTGCCACCTACTGATATGGAAGAGTATTACACGGTTACTCTGCCGAGCTCTACACAGCACAGACACTCAACAACAACACATCATTTGCAGACTATAACTACTGCTTTGCAAAACATATTTTTAACCCAAATAGGTGAAATTAGATCTAAAAATGGGACCCATAACCTCCCTGCTTGGCACTCAGCAACAAAGGGTTGGAGTTGGGGGTTAAATCACCAAAATGATTCCCGGGCGCGGCGCCACTGCTGCCCACTGCTCCCCAAGGAGATGGGACAAATGCAGAGGACAAATTTCACCACATCTAGTGTGTGTGTGACAATCATTGGTACTTTAATCTTAATCTTTAATCTAATCTCCCACGGCACACCAGACTGTATCTCACGGCACAGTGGTTGAAAAACACTGGGTTAGAGTGTCCGCCCTGAGATGGGTAGGTTCTGAGTTCAAACCCCGGCCGAGTCATACCAAAGACTATAAAAATGGGACCCGTTGCCTCCCTGCTTGGCACTCAGCATCAAGGGTTGGAATTGGGGGTTAAATCACCAAAAATGATTCCTGGGCACGGCCGACGCTGCTGCTCACTGCTCCCCTCGCCTCCCAGGGGGTGAACAAAGGGATGGGTCAAATGCAGAGAACAAATTTCACCACACCTAGTGTGTGTGTGACAATCACTGGTACTTTAACTTTAACTAAATCTACTAATAAAATGCATTCAAAAAATAGTGTAACAATGGCATTCACTGTTAGAAACGACCCTCTGGGGCCAAACATAACTGCGACGTGGCCCTCAGTGAAAAAAATATGACTGTTCCATCCACATACAAGCATGTTCAAATGTACTTTCACAGTTTGACCCTGGAACTGACTATTATTATTGCCATTAATGCAAATCCCATAGGGGTGATGGAAGGATGGTCAGCACCAAGAGCTGCGGCCTACCACCATTACCCCGCACTCCCTTCCCTCGGTTGCTAGACATCTGGAGATGTACGTTGTAATATGTAGCTGCGGCCTACCACCATTACCCCGCACTCCCTTCCCTCGGTTGCTGGACATCTGGAGATGTACGTTGTAATATGTAGCTGCGGCCTACCGCCATTACCCCGCACTCCCTTCCCTCTGTTGCTAGACATCTGGAGATGTACGTTGTAATATGTAGCTGCGGCCTACCGCCATTACCCCGCACTCCCTTCCCTCTGTTGCTAGATACCTCGAGATGTACGTTGTAATATGTATATGTGCTTTGCTATGGAGGTTTGTTCCCCACTCCAGACTGGGCCCCCTTAGGAGCCCAGTCAAGATTGTATTTTTTTACTCGGCGTTTTACATTTTTCCCATCTTTTACGGGGCGCCTTGTACACTGTTTGTTTGTCTAATCTTGAACGGGTTTGTACTGAAAACATAGTTTCGTTGTACTTGTGCAATGACAATAAAGACCTATCTATCAATCTATCTATTGTTGGAAGCAGATCAGAATCATATCCATATTTAAGTGCTACTTCTTTCTAAACTCCTATAGTCATATAAAGAATAGCTAGTATTCTTCCTTCTTTTGAGTCTCATAGTAAGGTGTCGGCCTTCTAGATTGGAATGTGTCAGAGTAGAGATAACTCGGAGTAGTCTAAACAACGGGAGTGGGGGCGATGGACAGAGGGAGGATCACGGGACTTCCGTGGGTTTGGGGGAGACCGAGCTAGACCGGGCGAGGGAACGCTGGTGTACTAGATTGGTCTCACGTTGGTCCTCTAAGCTTGGAGAATAAACCACAAAATACCAACTACTGCCTGTTGATTGAATATAAACATCAGCTTACTGCCATAAAAAGAATCTGGGAGAGACTAGCAATTTGAATTCCCCATTGGAGGAATGCTGGTCAACGCAAGACTATCTATCTAGTATGTCCTATAGAAAAAGTGTCCATAAATGAGTGTTTGGCCTAAGAGGTTCCACTCTAGAGCGTGAGTGAAGAATACATGAAGAATGCACCACTCTGGAAGAGAACGAGACGATACTGCTCACAGATGCTACCTGGTGGTGGTTTGAGCACACTGCAGCTAGTCCTGAATAGTCCCACTCAGGATTCTCACAGGAATGAGGCAAAAAATACAAGCTAAGCTACTGTATCTAATGAGAGTTTACCTGCTTGGAGACATGGACCGTCTCACAGAGGATGCACTTCTTGTCTCTGGCCATCTTGACTGGAATTCCCACCATAACTGCCAAAACACAGATGATAACAGCATTTATTCAGTGTAACCTTCACAGTTTAGGATGAACAAAAAGGGTTTAAGTACAGTTAGTTGCGAGTTTAAAATTGTCCAAAGCTCATTTCCTATTAACGGCCACGACCACTTTTTGTCTGCAGCACTTCAACTACCACAAAGGAGTTCAAGTTGGACGCCGACCTAATTTTAGCGCGCTGACGGAGCCACCGAGCAGTGTGCTACTGTTAAGTTTGGCTTCAGGATGACAAAGAAGAAGCTGCCAAAATGCATTGTGGGTCAGCACACATCTTATCTCTGCATATTCTACTAGAATACCCTTATGAGCATTGCATATATATAAATTAAGTACCTACTGTACTGTTTAATTGTAGAAATACCATTTACAAAGCTAAAATATACCAAAACAACCACTTTACTGCTGCCAAAAATGTATTTCATGTAATATTTTGATACTGACACATCTCATCTCTGCATATTTTACTAGAATACCCTTATGGGCATTACATATATCAACATCAAGTACCTGCTGTACTGTTTACTTGTTCAAATACCCTTCAAGTCAGTTTTTGGCAGCTTCAAAGTGGTCGTTTGGGTAGATATTTGCTCTAAAAAGGGTATTTCAATAAGTAAACAGTACAGTAGGTAATTGATGTTGATATATGTAATGCCCATAAGGGTGTTGTACTAAAATATGCAGAGTTAAGATGTGTCAGTATCAAAATATTACTTGAAATCAATTATTGGCGGCAGCAAAGTGGTCGTTTGGGTAGATATTTGCTCTAAAAAGGGTATATCAACAAGTAAACAGTACAGTAGGTACTTGATGTTGATATATGTAATGCTCATAAGGGCATTCTAGTAAAATATGCAGAGTTAAGATGTGTCAGTATCAAAATATTACTTGAAATCAATTTTTGGCAGCAGTAAAGTGGTTGTTTTGGTATATTTTAGCTTTGTAAAGGGTATTTCTACAATTAAACAGTACAGTAAGTACTTAATTTATTTATATGTAATGCTCATAAGGGTATTCTAGTAGAATATGCAGAGATAAGATGTGTCAGTATCAAAATATTACTTGAAATCAATTTTTGGCAGCAGCTATGTGGTCGTTTGTGTAGATATTTGCTCTAAAAAGGGTATATCAACAAGTAAACAGTACAGTAGGTACTTGATGTTGATATATGTAATGCTCATAAGGGTATTCTAGTAAAATATGCAGAGTTAATGTGTCAGTATCAAAATATTACTTGAAATCAATTTTTGGCGGCAGCAAAGTGGTCGTTTGGGTAGATATTTGCTCTAAAAAGGGTATATCCACAAGTTAACAGTACAGTAGGTACTTGATGTTGATATATGTAATGCTCATAAGGGTATTCTAGTAAAATATGCAGAGTTAAGATGTGTCAGTATCAAAATATTACTTGAAATCAATTTTTGGCAGCAGTAAAGTGGTTGTTTTGGTATATTTTAGCTTTGTAAAGAGTATTTCTACAATTAAACAGTACAGTAGGTACTTAATTTATTTATATGTAATGCTCATAAGGGTATTCTAGTAAAATATGCAGAGTTAATGTGTCAGTATCAAAATATTACTTGAAATCAATTTTTGGCGGCAGCAAAGTGGTCGTTTGGGTAGATATTTGCTCTAAAAAGGGTATATCCACAAGTTAACAGTACAGTAGGTACTTGATGTTGATATATGTAATGCTCATAAGGGTATTCTAGTAAAATATGCAGAGTTAAGATGTGTCAGTATCAAAATATTACCTGAAATCAATTTTTGGCAGCAGTAAAGTGGTTGTTTTGGTATATTTTAGCTTTGTAAAGAGTATTTCTACAATTAAACAGTACAGTAGGTACTTAATTTATTTATATGTAATGCTCATAAGGGTATTCTAGTAGAATATGCAGAGATAAGATGTGTCAGTATCAAAATATTACTTGAAATCAATTTTTGGCGGCAGCAAAGTGGTCGTTTGGGTAGATTTTAGGTCTAAAAAGGGTATATCAACAAGTAGACAGTACAGTAGGTACTTGATTTTGATATATGTAATGCTCATAAAGGTATTGCAGTAAGATATGTAGAGTTAAGATGTGTCAGTATCAAAATATTACTTGAAATCAATTTTTGGCAGCAGCAAAGTGGTCGTTTGGGTAGATATTTGCTCTAAAAAGGGTATATCCACAAGTTAACAGTACAGTAGGTACTTGATGTTGATATATGTAATGCTCATAAAGGTATTGTAGTAAGATATGCAGAGTTAAGATGTGTCAGTATCAAAATATTACTTGAAATCAATTTTTGACGGCAGCAAAGTGGTCGTTTGGGTAGATATTTGCTCTAAAAAGGGTATATCAACAAGTAAACAGTACAGTAGGTACTTGATGTTGATATATGTAATGCTCATGAGGGTATTCTTGTAAAATATGCAGCGTTAAGATGTGTCGGTATCAAAATATTACTTGAAATCAATTTTTGGCAGCAGTAAAGTGGTTGTTTTGGTATATTTTAGCTTTGTAAAGGGTATTTCTACAATTAAACAGTACAGTAGGTACTTAATTTATTTATATGTAATGCTCATAAGGGTATTCTAGTAGAATATGCAGAGATAAGATGTGTCAGTAACAAAATATTACTTGAAATTAATTTTTGGCACCAGCAAAGTGGTCGTTTGGGTAGATTTTAGCTCTAAAAAGGGTATATCAACAAGTAGACAGTAGAGTAGGTACTTGATGTTGATATATGTAATGCTCATAAGGGTATTCTAGTAGAATATGCAGAGATAAGATGTGTCAGTATCAAAATATTACTTGAAATTAATTTTTGGCGCCAGCAAAGTGGTCGTTTGGGTAGATTTTAGCTCTAAAAAGGGTATATCAACAAGTAGACAGTACAGTAGGTACTTGATTTTGATATATGTAATGCTCATAAAAGGTATTGTAGTAAGATATGTAGAGTTAAGATGTGTCAGTATCAAAATATTACTTGAAATCAATTTTTGGCAGCAGCAAAGTGGTCGTTTGGGTAGATATTAGCCCTAAAAAGGGTATTTTAACAAGCAAACAGTACAGTAGGTACCGTATTTTCCGGACACGATAAAGACTTAAATAATGTCAAACACGTAGCGTTACAATAACCAGGAAGATAAAGTAATCCGCTTTGGACAGACCAAGCCAAGCAATGCAGGTTCAGAGAGTGGTGCGCGCTCCCGCCAAGGGAATCCATTTTTGGCAGGCAATCACATTTTGGCACAACAGCGGGAAATATAAACAAAACAAAACACCGGCAGGAAGCGATAATCGATTAAAAAAAAATGTTTTGAACTGGAGAAAACAGGGTCGCTAAAAAAAAGAAAAAAATCTACGTCCCGGGGACGCGCGGACTTCCGGAAATGTGCGTCCTTTCTAATTTCAATGTGTAAAAAGACACCAAAAATGCGTTAACGCCAACATTGTGAGAAGGGTCCGTGTGTTCCTACTTTGTGAGAAAAACACCAATTAATAAACCACACATCACATGGACAAAGATAAGACCTTCTGGAGGACAGTTCTGTGGTCAGATGAAAGAAAAATTGAGCTGTTTGGCCACAACACCCAGCAATATGTTTGGAGGAACACCCAGGAGCACCACGCCTACCGTCAAGCATGGTGGTGGTAGTATTATGCTCTGGGCCTGTTTTGCTGCCAATGGAACTGCTGCTTTAAATGGGACACCTCCAAATTCTTCAGGACAGGCTAAAATCATCAGCCCGGAGGTTGGGTCTTGGGCGCAGTTGGGTGGTCCAACAGGACAATGACACACCTCAAAAGTGGTAAAGGAGTGGCTAAATCAGGCTAGAATGAAGGTTTTAGAATGGCCTTCCCAAAGTCCTGACTTAAAGGCCTACTGAAATGATTTTTTTTTTATTTAAACGGGAATAGCAGATCCATTCTATGTGTCATACTTGATCATTTCGCAATATTGCCATATTTTTGCTGAAAGGATTTAGTAGAGAAAATCGACGATAAAGTTTGCAACTTTTGCTCGCTGATAAAAAAAAAAGCCTTGCCTGTAGCGGAAGTAGCGTGACGTCACAGGAGCTAGTATTCCTCACAATTCCCCGTTGTTTACAATGGAGCGAGAGAGATTCGGAGCGACAAAGCGACGATTACCCCATTAATTTGAGCGAGGATGAAAGATTCGTAGATGAGGAACGTTAGAGTGAAGAACTAGAGAGGCAGTGATGGACGTATCTTTTTTCGCTCTGACCGTAACTTAGGTACAAGCTGGCTCATTGGATTCCACACTCTCTCCTTTTTCTATTGTGGATCACGGATTTGTATTTTAAAACCACCTCGGATACTATATCCTCTTGAAAATGAGAGTCGAGCGCGCGAAATGGACATTTAAAGTGACTTTTATCTCCAAGACAATACATTGGTGACACACTTAGCTACTGAGCTAACGTGATAGCATCGTTCTCAAATGAAGATAGAAACAAAAGAAATAAACCCCTGACTGGAAGGATAGACAGAAGATCAACAATACTATTAAACCATGTACATGTAACTACACGGTTAAAAATTCTCAGCCTGGTAAGGCTTAACAATGCTGTTGCTAACGACGCTAAAGCTAATTTAGCAACTTAGCAACCGGACCTCACAGAACTATGATAAAAACATTAGCGCTCCACCTACGCCAGCCAGCCCTCATCTTCCCATCAACAGCCGTGCTCACCTGCGTTCCAGCGATCGACGGCGCGACGAAGGACTTCATCCGTGGGTTTGGCGGCAAGCATTGGCTAGGCGTCTGCTAAGTAAGTAGTCCTCGTTGTGTTGCTGTAAGTATTGTACTTAGCCGCTAATACACCGATCGATCCCACCTACAACGCTTTCTTCTTTGCAGCCTCCATTGTTCATTAAACAAATTGCAAAAGATTCACCAACACAGATGTCCAGAATACTGTGGAATTTTGTCGAAGAAAACAAGAGGTTTTTGTATGGGGTCCGATGGGGTCCAACCACTTCCGTGGATTTTGTGACGTCACGCGCATAAATCATATCCAAAGGAGTTTTTCAACCGGAAGTGTGGCGGGAATTTTAAAATGTCACTTTATAAGTTAACCCGGCCGTATTGGCATGTGTTGCAATGTTAAGATTTCATCATTGATATATAAACTATCAGACTGCGTTTAAGTCAGTAGTCCTGACTTAAACGTGTGGACAATGCTGAAGAAACAAGTGGCGTTGAAGCGCATGCGCGCGCATGCTCAGTAGCGTTGTGTGGCAATTTTATTTTTTTTAAGGGTAGCACATTTTCTTCAGATCACAACAAAGTGATTCTTCGGCCATGACATGTGCAGTGACGCATCCACGACAACATTAATAGAGCGAATGAATGTGAAGATTAATAAAATTGTTAACAAAAACTGAGCCAAATCGTTGTGTTTAAAGCACAAGTCGACAACAAATAGGGACACAAGCAAGACGTTGTACTTCGCTATAAGGGACTTAACTATCTGTCCGTCCATTTTTCTACCGCTTGTCCCGTTCGGGGTTCAACTATAAAATGTTTTATAGCAGTTTCCTGCTCGCATTAGTACACTCGCACGACAAAATGTTGACTTATATCCTCCTCCACTAGAGACTTGTAGCGGTTTGTTTATGTTAGCCCGTAAGCTAGCAGCGGCGAGTATGTGAGCAAAACCCTGCAAATACTTCACAGAATATACCTTCTAAAGCGCTTCCAGTCGCTCAAACAAGCTATTATGAACCCTACGAACAACTATTTGTTTATGTTTGACGTCAAGTGTTCGCCTCGAATCAAAACCTAAGCGAGCTAGCCAGCTAACAATGCTAGCCCGCGTAACTAAGGTAACCAGAGCGCGGTGAACGCAACACCACGCGAAAACGCCAATATTTGCGTACATTTAAACGGGGAGGGGGGTGATAAAGTGCTACCTTTATGACGTCCGTGTTTGTTCGAGACTCCAAGTTGTCTCCTCCGGCGATGAAGCTAGCATCCTCCTCCGGACTCCCTTGCGTGAGGACCCGGCCTGGCCCCGGCCACGGAAGCCGCGTTCAAGGGCGTTGGTCACGGTGGGAAAGGAGACGCTCACTACGGCAAATGCGTATGAGCGAGGTCAAACACAACACAAGTCTGTGGTCAAGATGTCTCTGCTGGCCTAACATAACCAGAAATCATCATCATGATTAAAGATTACATTATTTTTTAATTTACACTACCTAAATATGTAGAATTATTCATATTATCTTCATGTCACATTATGCTCCTTCCAGTGCTGTTGTTTTTAGTTTGTATCCAATCAGAATTCAGCTATCTTATGTTGCCATGCTGTACCAAATCTGCCCGAGGACTTCACAATCAACATTGCGGGCGTCTGTTAAGTGAACGGGGACATACATACACCCATACATCCATCCATCCATTTTCTTACGCTTATCCGAGGTCGGGTCGCGGGGGCAGCAGCCTAAGCAGGGAAGCCCAGACTTCCCTCTCCCCAGCCACTTCGTCCAGCTCCTCCCGGGGGATCCCGAGGTGTTCCCAGGCCAGCCGGGAGACTTGATTGATTGATTGATTGATTATTTTATTAGTAGATTACACAGTACAGTACATATTTCATACAATTGACCACTAAATGGTAACACCCGAATAAGTTTTTCCAAATTGTTTAAGTCAGGGTCCACGTTAATCATTTCATGGTAAAAACATAGTCTTCCCAACGTGTCCTGGGTCTTCCCCGTGGCCTCCTGCCGGTCGGACGTGCCCCAAACCACCTCCCTAGGGAGGCGTTCGGGTGGCGTCCTGCCCAGATGCCCGAACCACCTCATCTGGCTCCTCATACAGTTGATAGATAATTGCGATAGCCAATCAGATCACCAGTTGTTGTCAGCAAGGCCTCCCCGATGGCCTCACGTTGAACGCGTCCTGTGATTGGATACTCACCTAGGGCCGTTAGCGGAGGAATTTGAGAACACATACAGTTGATAGACAGTTGCGTTAGACAATCAGATCACGGGTTGTTGACAGTAGCCTATCCAGGTAGCCCGATGTTAACGAGACTGTGATTGGATACTCACTTGTCACTCCAAAGTGAGTAACCAATCACAAGTTTCAATTTAGCAGGAAGCAGGAAGTGTTGCGCCGTAGCCAGACCGGGCTAGCAGAGAAGGAGTGTCATTATGTTAGATCCACTATGGACTGGACTCTCACACTATTATGTTAGATCCACTATGGACTGGACTCTCACTATTATGTTAGATCCACTATGGACTGGACTCTCACTATTATGTTGGATCCACTATGGAGTGGACTCTCACACTATTATGTTAGATCCACTATGGACTGGACTCTCACTATTATGTTAGATCCACTATGAACTGGACTCTCACACTATTATGTTAGATCCACTATGGACGGGACTCTCACTATTATGTTAGATCCACTATGGACTGGACTCTCACACTATTATGTTAGATCCACTATGGACTGGACTCTCACACTATTATGTTGGATCCACTATGGACTGGACTCACACTATTATGTTAGATCCACAATGGACTGGACTCTCACACTATTATGTTAGATCCACTATGGACTGGACTCTCACACTATTATGTTAGATCCACTATGGACTGGACTCTCACACTATTATGTTAGATCCACTATGGACTGGACTCTCACACTATTATGTTGGATCCACTATGGACTGGACTCTCACACTATTATGTTAGATCCACTATGGACTGGACTCTCACACTATTATGTTAGATCCACTATGGACTGGACTCTCACACTATTATGTTAGATCCACTATGGACTGGACTCTCACACTATTATGTTAGATCCACTATGGACTGGACTCTCACACTATTATGTTAGATCCACTATGGACTGGACTCTCACTATTATGTTAGATCCACTATGGACTGGACTCTCACACTATTATGTTAGATCCACTATGGACTGGACTCTCACACTATTATGTTAGATCCACTATGGACTGGACTCTCACTATTATGTTAGATCCACTATGGACTGGACTCTCACACTATTATGTTGGATCCACTATGGACTGGACTCCCACTATTATGTTAGATCCACTATGGACTGGACTCTCACTATTATGTTAGATCCACTATGGACTGGACTCTCACACTATTATGTTGGATCCACTATGGACTGGACTCCCACTATTATGTTAGATCCACTATGGACTGGATTCCCACTATTATGTTAGATCCACTATGGACTGGACTCTCACACTATTATGTTGGATCCACTATGGACTGGACTCTCACTATTATGTTAGATCCACTATGGACTGGACTCTCACTATTATGTTAGATCCACTATGGACTGGACTTTCCCAATAATATGTAATACTCACTACAAATATTTGTTTATTTTCATTACACAGACACAGTTCAAGTCCTTTCAACATCCTTTAACAAATAATCACAACATTAAAAGACTGTCCAGACAGTACAGAAATTAACAGCAGATCACTCGACTACAAAAGGGGTCAAACTCAAGGCCCGGGGGCCACATCCGGCCCGCCACCTCATTTTTATTTGGCCCTGGAAAGCCTGGAAATAACATGCGTCATTAAAGTACTTTATATTTTCTCACTAAATGTATTAGTTCTTTCCATTTGGACAGAAAAAAATACATGTACTCAATGCAATCGCATATTTTTTAAACATAAATATTATAATGTAACAAATATACATTCAAACAATGTTTTTGTTGAACTCGAAATAAATACTTTTTATCGGCTTGACTTATGATTTCAAAGCAAGTTATTCATCAAATCTTCAAATGTCATAGATTTTACAGCGACTTTATGAAATTTACTGTGGTTTTACAGCATTTTACTGTACATGAAAAAACAGTACCACTGTTTTTTGACCATAGAACTGCCATTTTTTTTACTGTAAAAAAACAGTGGTACTGTTATGCTAGACACAATAGTACACAGTGAGTTTTTACAGTAAAATCCGGCAGCTAAGTTGCCAGAATTTTACTGTAAAAATGCAGTTTTAAATTTACAGTAAAAAAAACCTGTAAATTTTACCATAAAATTCTATCAACTGAACTGCCAGTTTTGTTCCGTGAAAAACAGTGGTACTGTTTTTTTCCATTTACAGGAACATGCTGAAAAAAACACTGTAAATTTTACGGTAAAAAATTTTTATATATAAAAAAAAAAAAATTTTTTTTTTTTTTTTTACATAAATAAATACAATCATGTGTGCTTACGGATTGTATCCCTGCAGACTGTATTGATCTATATTGATATAGAATGTATATATTGTGTTTTTTATGTTGATTTCATTAAAAAAAAAAAAAAAAAGTTTTTTTTTTTTTTTAATTCTTGTGCGGCCCGATACCAATCGGTCCGCAGACCGGTACCGGGCCGCAGCCCGGTGGTTGGGGACCACTGGTTTTTACGGTAAAATCCGGCAGCTAAGTTGCCAGAATTTTACTGTAAAAATGCAGTTTTAAATTTACATTAAAAAAAACTCTGTAAATTTTCCAGTAAAATTCTATCAACTGAGCTGCCAGTTTTGTTCCGTGAAAAACAGTGGTACTGTTATTTTCCATTTACAGTAACATGCTGAAAAAAACACTGTACATTTTACGGTAAAATTTTTGCGACTGACCTGTCAGGTTTTTACTGTAAAAAAAACCGTGGTACTGTTTTGCTAGTCACAATAGTACACGGTAAAATCTACAGTTGTCGTTTTTACCAGTGGTCCCCAACCTTTTTGTAGCTGCGGACCGGTCAAATTTAAAAAAAAAAAAAAAAAAAAAAAATTTAATTTTTTTTTTTTAACATAAATAAATACAATCATGTGTGCTTACGGACTGTATCCCTGCAGACTGTATTGATCTATATTGATATAGAATGTATATATTGTGTTTTTTATGTTGATTTCATTTAAAAAAAAAAAAAAAAAAAAAAAAAAAAAAAAAAAAAAATTTTTTTTTTTTATTCTTGTGCGGCCCGGTACCAATGCCCGGTGGTTGGGGACCACTGGTTTTTACGGTAAAATCCGGCAGCTAAGTTGCCAGAAATTTTACTGTAAAAATGCAGTTTTATATTTACAGTAAAAAAAACTCTGTAAATTTTCCAGTAAAATTCTATCAACTGAGCTGCCAGTTTTGTTCCGTGAAAAACACTGGCACTGTTTTTTTCCATTTACAGTAACATGCTGAAAAAAACACTGTAAATTTTACGCTAACATTTTTGCGACTGACCTGTCAGGTTTTTTACTGTAAAATTTTTTACATCGTTGTACATAAAAATAAAAATAAATCATCAAATGCATAGGCAATTGTGTAATATCATCCAGTGTTAGGAGTGGCCCTCAATTAAAACCAGTTTGACACCTCTGCTCTACTAAAACAAAACTAGTGCAAACTACCATTATATTGCTTAATCAATACACAAAAGATGATTGGCGATGTATTAAATACAAATGTTTTGGGATCAAGGCTACAAACATGAGCAACATACAGTAAAATCAACAAAAACAATAAACATTTTCAGTGTCTTTCAGCAAAATATGTGCATAAAACTGCCTGGAATGGATGTGGAAAGAAATGCCTCTGATTTTGAAATGTAAATAGATGAAGCAATTCCTGAAGGAATTGCGTGTGAATGCTCCAATGCTGAAGTTGAAGTGAAATGCTGACAGAATGTAGTATGAATGTAAGAATAGTTTGAATGTTGAAGAGTTTGAATTTCCAGGAAAACCGGAATTTGGTTTGGAATTTGGGAAAAGTGTTAGTTTGAATGTGCAGGATGATTGGAATGTGTTGATGTTGGAATGGTTTGAAGAGGTTGAAAAATGTGGGAATTGTGTAACTTGGAAAAATTACCCAACAATGGGAACTTCCTGGAAATTTGGGAATTTTGGAAAAGCGGGATTTGTTGAAAATGATTAGGAACATGAATGTCCTGAATGAGTTGAATTGGTTGGTGTTGGAATTGTTTAAATCGGTCAAGAAATGTTGAAGTAGTAACAGTTTTTTAATTGAGAAATGGCATTAGGGAACTTCGGGAAAAACGGGAATTTTTCAAGTTCTTAAACCAACTTGTTTTATTGTCCTGACTAAGAGGAATGTTTTGACGGTGGAACGGTTGAAATGGTTTGAAAAATGTGAAAGGAATCATCGCACTAAAAAAGGTTGGAAATAATGTTAGAAAAACACAGGAATTCCTGGAAATTCCTGGTTGTTTACATTTCCAGGATAAGTTGAATGTGTTGAAGGTGGGATGGTTTGAATAGGTTGAAAAATGTGGCAATTGTGGAACTTTGAAAAATGGATAATTCATTTTGAATGGGAAAAATGTCCCTAAAGACTGGGGATTTTTGGAAATCCGGGAATTTTTAAAAATATTTGTTGAAAAAGAGCACACAATTCATGAACAGGCTGAATATTTTGAAGTTGGAACGGTTTGAATCGGATAAAAAAATGTGGGAGTTGTGGAATTTTGAAAAATGTTCCATTCATTTCAATAGGAATTTCCTGGAAATTTGGGAATTTCGGGAAAAGAGGGAATTTTGGGGAAAATGCTAAAACATGTCAATGTTCTGAATGAGTTGAAATGGTTGGTGTTGGAATCTTTCAAATCGGTCGAGAAATGTTGAAGTCGTAAAATTTCTATTTGAGAAATGGTTTTACTGATTTCCTAGAAAACCGGGAATTTATTAAGTTCTTAAACCAACTTGGTTTTTTGTCCTGACTAAGAGGAATGTTTTGACAGTGGAACGGTTGAAATGGGTTAAAAAATGTGAAAGGAGTCATCGCACTAAAAAAAGGTTGGAAATTAGGTTAGAAAAAACCCAGGAATTCCTGGAAATTTGTAGAACGAGGAAATTTCTAGGATGAGTTGAATGTGTTGAAGGTGAAATGGTTTGAATCGGTTAAAAAATGTGGGAATTGTGGAAGTTTGAAAAATGGATAATTCATTTTGAATGGTGAAAATGTCCCTAAAAACTTGGAATTCTCAGAAATCCGGGAATTTTTTTTGTAATTGTTGAAAGGGAGCACACAATTCCTGAACATGCTGAATATTTTGAAGTTCGAACAGTTTGAATCGGATAAAAAATGGGGGAGTTGTGGAACTTTGAAAAATGTCCCATTTATTTCAATGGGAATTTCATGCAAATTTGGGAATTTCGGGAAAGGAGGGAATTTTTTGGAAAATGTTAAAAAACGTGAATGTTCTGAATGAGTTGAAATGGTTGGTGTTGGAATTTTTCGAATCGATCGAGAAATGTTGAAGTAGTAACATTTTTAATTGAGAAATGGTTTTACAGGATTCCTGGAAAACCGGGAATTTTTCCAGTTCAAAAACAACTTTGTTTTTTGTCCTCATTAAGAGAAATGATTTGACGGTGAAACGGCTGAAGTGGGTTGAAAAATGTGAAAGGAGTAGTCAACAGAAAAAAGAGTGGAAAATGTGATTGATAAAACGGGAATTCTGGGAATTCCTGCAATTTATTTGAACTTGGAAAAATGATAGTTTGAATGTCCAGGATGAGTGGAATATGTTGAACGTGGAACGATTTGAATTGGTTGAAAAATGTGGAAATGGTGGAAGTTTGAAAAATGGACAATTCATTTTGAATGGGAAAAATGTCCCTAAAGACTGGGAATTTTCGGAAATCCGGGATTTTTTTTATAATTGTTGAAAGGGAGCACACAATTCCTGAACGCGTGGAATATTTTGAAGTTGGAAGGGTTTGAATCGAATAAAAAATGTGGGAGTTGTGGAACTTTGAAAAATGTCCCATTCATGGGAATTTCCTGCAGATTTGGGAAGTTCGGGAAAAGAGGGAATTCTTTGGAAAACGTGAAAAAGTTTGAATGTTCTGAATGAGTTGAAATGGTTGGTGTTGGAATTTTTCAATTCGGTCGAGAAATGTTGAAGTAGTAACATTTTTAATTGAGAAATGGTGTTACGGAATTCCTGGAATTTCGGGAAAACTGAGAATTCTTCCAGTTCAAAAAACAACTTCTTTTTTTAGTCCTGATTAGGAGGAATTTTTTGACGGTGGAACGGTTGAAGTGGGTTGAAAAATATGGGAGGAGTAGTCGCCAGAAAAAAGGGTGAAAATAGGGTGTGGAGAACTGGGAATTCCTGGAATTTATTTGAACTTGGAAAAATTATAGTTTGAATGTCCAGGATGAGTGGAATATGTTGAACGTGGAACGATTTGAATCCGTTGAAAAATGTGGAAGTTTGAAAAATGGCCAATTCATTTTGAATGGGAAAAATGTCCCTAAAGACTGGGAATTTTCGGAAATCCGGGATTTTTTTTATAATTGTTGAAAGGGAGCACACAATTCCTGAACAAGCGGGATATTTTGAAGTTGGAAGGGTTTGAATCGAATAAAAAATGTGGGAGATGTGGAACTTTGAAAAATGTCCCATTCATGGGAATTTCCTGCAGATTTGGGAAGTTCGGGAAAAGAGGGAATTCTTTGGAAAACGTGAAAAAGTTTGAATGTTCTAAATGAGTTGAAATGGTTGGTGTTGGAATTTTTCAATTCGGTCGAGAAATGTTGAAGTAGTAACATTTTTAATTGAGAAATGGTGCTACGGAATTCCTGGAATTTCGGGAAAACTGGGAATTTTTCCAGTTCAAAAACCAACTTATTTTTGTTGTCCTGATTAAGAGGAATGTTTTGACGGTGGAACGGTTGAAGTGGGTTGAAAAATGTGGGAGGAGTAGTCGCCAGAAAAAAGGGTGAAAATAAGGTGTGGAAAACTGGGAATTCTGGGAATTCCTGGAATTTATTTGAACTTGGAAAAATTATAGTTTGAATGTCCAGGATGAGTGGAATATGTTGAACGTGGAACGATTTGAATCGGTTGAAAAATGTGGTAAAATGGTGGAAGTTTGAAAAATGGCCAATTCATTTTGAATGGGAAAAATGTCCCGGAAAACCTGGAATTCTGGGAAATCTGGGAATTTTTGGAATTTTTCAAGGGAAAGCCTGCGACTCCCGAATAGGCTGAAGTTTGAAGTTGGAACGGTTTGAATCAGATAAAAAATGTGGCAGTTGTGGAACTTTGAAGAATGTCCCATTGACTTCAATGGGAATTTCTCCAAAATGTGGGGATTTCGGGAAAAGTTTCGTACAAAAAACCTTGAATGATCTGAATGAGTTGAAATGGTTGGTGTTGGAATTTTACAAGTCGGTCGAGAAATGTCGAAGTAGTAACATGTTGAATTGAGAAATGGTATTACGGAATTCCTGGAATTTCGGGAATTTTTCGAGTTAAAAAAACTACTTTGTTTTTTGTCCTGATTAAGAGGAATGTTTTGACGGTGGAACGGTTGAAATGCGTTGAAAAATGTGGAAGGAGTAGTCGCCAGAAAAAAGGGTGAAAATAGGGCTTTGG
The DNA here is from genome assembly GCF_033978785.1 of Entelurus aequoreus. Lineage (NCBI taxonomy): Eukaryota > Metazoa > Chordata > Actinopteri > Syngnathiformes > Syngnathidae > Entelurus > Entelurus aequoreus. The sequence goes on from NC_084753.1 coordinate 41,411,965, forward strand.
AAAAACAGGGAATTCTGGAAAATCCTGGAATTTTTTTTTACTTGGAAAGAAGATAGTTAAAATTTCAAGGATGGTGGAATGTGTTGAAGGTGGAACGATTTGAATCGGTTGAAAAATGTGGAAATGGTGGAAGTTTGAAAAATGGCCAATTCATTTTGAATGGGAAAAATGTCCCGGAAAACCTGGAATTCTGGGAAATCTGGGAATTTTTGGAATTTTTTAAGGGAAAGCCCGCGATTCCCGAACAGGCTGAACAGTTTGAAGTTGGAACGGTTTGAATCAGATAAAAAATGTGGCAGTTGTGGAACTTTGAAGAATGTCCCATTGACTTCAATGGGAATTTCCCAAAAATTTGGGAATTTCGGGAAAAGTTTCGTACAAAAAACCTTGAATGGTCTGAATGAGTTGAAATGGTTGGTGTTGGAATTTTACAAGTCGGTCGAGAAATGTCGAAGTAGTAACATTTTTAATTGAGAAATGGTGTTACGGAATTCCTGGAATTTCGGGAAAACTGGGAATTTTTCCAGTTCAAAAAACAACTTCTTTTTTTTTTTCCTGATTAAGATGAATGTTTTGACGGTGGAACGGTTGAAGTGGGTTGAAAAATGTGGGAGGAGTAGTCGCCAGAAAAAAGGGTGAAAATAAGGTGTGGAAAACTGGGAATTCTGGGAATTCCTGGAATTTATTTGAACTAGGAAAAATTATAGTTTGAATGTCCAGAATGAGTGGAATATGTTGAACGTGGAACGATTTGAATCCGTTGAAAAATGTGGAAATGGTGGAAGTTTGAAAAATGGCCAATTCATTTTGAATGGGAAAAATGTCCCGGAAAACCTGGAATTCTGGGAAATCTGGGAATTTTTGGGATTTGTCAAGGGAAAGCCTGCAATTCCCGAATAGGCTGAACAGTTTGAAGTTGGAACGGTTTGAATCAGATAAAAAATGTGGCAGTTGTGGAACTTTGAAGAATGTCCCATTGACTTCAATGGGAATTTCCCAAAATGTGGGAATTTCGGGAAAAGTTTCGTACAAAAAAAACTTGAATGGTCTGAATGAGTTGAAATGGTTGGTGTTGGAATTTTTCAATTCGGTCGAGAAATGTTGAAGTAGTAACATTTTTAATTGAGAAATGGTATTACGGAATTCCTGGAATTTCGGGAATTTTTCGAGTGAAAAAAACTACTTTGTTTTTTGTCCTGATTAAGAGGAATGTTTTGACGGTGGAACGGTTGAAATGCGTTGAAAAATGTGGAAGGAGTAGTCGCCAGAAAAAAGGGTGAAAATAGGGCTTTGGAAAAACAGGAATTCTGGAAAATCCTGGAATTTTTTTTAACTTGGAAAGAAGATAGTTAAAATTTCAAGGATGGTGGAATGTGTTGAAGGTGGAACGATTTGAATCGGTTGAAAAATGTGGAAATGGTGGAAGTTTGAAAAATGGCCAATTCATTTTGAATGGGAAAAATGTCCCGGAAAACCTGGAATTCTGGGAAATCTGGGAATTTTTGGAATCTGTCTAGGGAAAGCCCGCGATTCCCGAATAGGCTGAACAGTTTGAAGTTGGAACGGTTTGAATCGGATGAAAAATGTGGAAGGTAGAGCGCGCCAAAATCTGGAGAATAATAATAATAATAAATAGAAGAATTTTGGTGTAGAAAAGCATGTGTGAATGTTGTGGAGCGTTCACACAACTATTGCCTGAGTGTCCCCCCCAGCCCCCCTTTTAAAAAAAAATAGTGGTCTGGATGAGCGTAACACAATCACTTGGGTGAACTCTCCTCCGTGACGGGACTCAGCTCCCTGGCTTTGTGCCTCTGGTGCCTCTTGCGCATCCTGATGATCCACTGCACGCTGAGTTTGGCAAAGTTGGCCGCCTTGAAGAAGGCCATAAAAACGCCACACAGAATGGCCACCGAGCTCCATGCGTTTGCGGTCACGATCTGGGAAGAAAGGCATCTTTTCTTTGAACTGTTTTGTGACCGAGTGCAACAGCTTTTTACGACCCCATCTCCCCTTCGAAACAGCTGTTGCTATGCAATCAGGGAACGTCCCAATAAAAGAGGAGGCGTGTAACCATTTCGTCAGAGCGTGGTGGAAGACCGTACAAGAGTACAGCCCAGACGTTTCTCCTCATGAGCCAAATTGAATCCTGTCTCTGTTTAATTCCTTGCTTCTTGTCTGTTTAATAGATGTCATCGGTGTTTGAACCTGACAAGTACTGTTCCAAAATATCCACAGTTGTACAACCTTCTAAAAAAAGGCCCCAGTCTTCTTTGCGTTTGAGGTAAATAGCGTCCCCAGCTATAATTACACCTACCAGTCGAATTTCTTGCATGAAAGGATCCCGCCACTCAAAAACCGCAAAGAAGAGCTGGTTGCTTCTCTCGGGTTCGGGCCTCTTGTCGTTGAATTTGACCACAGCCGACTGGAAGACAATGGGCGATCATTAGGACTGAAGCTGTGGACCAACGTCTTGTACGTACGCACCTCTTGGCGAAACTCCACAGATTCGTTGCTCTTCCCCGAAGTCCTGACTAAAGACATCTTGACCCAGGTTCGGAATCCCCCAGAGAAGGTCCACATGGAGTAATTCCTCTCACAGTCCCTCATGAACTGGGATTTATTCCGACTGGAGATAGAGTGGCAAGTTATCATCTAGACCAGTGCTTGTCAAACTTTTGTCACCATGGACCACCTCAGAAAACCCTTGGCTCTCCAAGTACCATCACATTGACCCACATTAAAATACAGTCGCATAGTAGGCCTAAGTATTCATTAAAAACGAGGCAAATGTTTTATCTACCAAGTATATTTAATCTTTTTAGACACTGTTGAACAATAACCCTATGATTGAATACAGGACAATAAAACACTGAATTGAGATAATGAATCAAACATTTGGCGTACCACTGGTGGTACATTTTCCACAGTTTGAGAATCCCTGGTCTAAGTTACTTACTGGGCTCGATTTACTAACCTATCTATCTAACTAGTTATGGGCCTGCTGCGAAGCAATTATTTTCATTGTATGTGTGTGAGATAATCATTCGTCAGTTGTTTATGTGAAAGTGTTTCAGTAGTGTTTATGAGAGAATTTCAGTAATGTGAGTGAGAGGATTTCAGTAGTGTTGATGAGAGCATTTCAGTAGTGTGTAGGAAATTATTTCAGTAGTGTGTGTGAGAGCATTTCAGTAGTGTGTGTATGAAATGATTTTAGTAGTGTGTATGAGAGGATTTCAGTAGTGTGTATGAGAGGATTTCAGTAGTGTGTAGGAGAGAAGAAAAAAATCTATAGTTTGTATAAGAGGATTTCAGTAGTGTGTATGAGAGAAAAAAACAGTAGTGTGTATGAGAGTATTTCAGTGGTGTGTATGATTGTATGAGAGTATTTCAGTAGTGTGTATTAGAGGATTTCAGCAGTTTGTATGAGAGGATTTCAGTAGTGTGTATGAGAGAAGAAAAAAATCTATAATTTGTATGAGAGTATTTCAGTAGTGTATGAGAGAAAACATTTTAGTAGTGTGTATGAGAGAAAAAACAGTGTGTATGAGAGTATTTCAGTAGTGTGTAGGAGAGAAAAAAAATCTATAATTTGTATAAGAGGATTTCAGTAGTGTGTATAAGAGAAAAAACAGTAGTGCGTATGAGAGTATTTCAGTAGTGTGTATGACAGAAAACATTTCAGTAGTGTGTATGAGAGGATTTCAGTAGTGTGCATGAGAGGATTTCAGTAGTGCATAGGAGAGAAAAAAAATCTATAGTTTGTATGAGAGAAAAAAACAGTAGTGTGTATGAGAGTATTTCAGTGGTGTGTATGATTGTATGAGAGTATTTCAGTAGTGTGTATTAGAGGATTTCAGCAGTTTGTATGAGAGGATTTCAGTAGTGTGTATGAGAGAAGAAAAAAATCTATAATTTGTATGAGAGTTTTTCAGTAGTGTATGAGAGAAAACATTTTAGTAGTGTGTATGAGAGAAAAAACAGTGTGTATGAGAGTATTTCAGTAGTGTGTAGGAGAGAAAAAACAGTGTGTATGAGAGTATTTCAGTAGTGTGTAGGAGAGAAAAAAAATCTATAATTTGTATAAGAGGATTTCAGTAGTGTGTATAAGAGAAAAAACAGTAGTGCGTATGAGAGTATTTCAGTAGTGTGTATGACAGAAAACATTTCAGTAGTGTGTATGAGAGGATTTCAGTAGTGTGCATGAGAGGATTTCAGTAGTGCATAAGAGAGAAAAAAAATCTATAGTTTGTACAAGAGGATTTCAGTAGTGTGAATGAGAGAAAAAACAGTAGTGTGTATGAGAGTATTTCAGTAGTGTGTATGATTGTATGAGAGTATTTCAGTAGTGTATGAGAGAAAACATTTTAGTAGTGTGTAAGAGAGAAAAAACAGTAGTGTGTATGAGAGTAGTTCAGTAGTGTGTAGGAGAGAAAAAAACAGTAGTGTGTATGAGAGTATTTCAGTAGTGTGTATGATTGAATGAGAGTATTTCAGTAGTGTGTATGAGAGAAATCATTTCAGTAGTGAGTATGAGAGAGAGAAAAAAAAGTAGTGCATATGAGAGGATTTCAGTAGTGTGTAGGAGAGAAAAAAATCTATAGTTTGTATAAGAGGATTTCAGTAGTGTGTATGAGAGAAAAAACAGTAGTGTGCATGAGAGCATGAGAGTATTTCAGTAGTATGTATGATTGTATGAGAGTATTTCAGTAGTGTGTATGAGACAAACCATTTCAGTAGTGTGTATGAGAGGAAAAAATTAAGTAGTGTGAATGAAAGGATTTCAGTAGTGTGGATGAGAGGGGAAAAACATCAAGAAAGGAAAACAATGCTATTTTGATCCGTCATTATTAGCACAACATAGCAGTAAGCTGCAATAGTGGTAAATAGCAAACTGCTCAGTCAGCAATAATGAGTTGTTTGCCAAGTGTAGCACCAAGAACAACACAGGTGGATAAAGCTACCAGACATTACCTGTCTGCGAGGTCGCTAAAGTTGGCGAACAGCATGTACGTGATGGCGCTGAAGTCCTCCTCTGTTTCGTTCTGACTGAACTGCATGAAGATCAGCTCCTTGTTCCTGACGTCCGAGGGGCCACGGACCACCAGCGCCTTCTTCTGCCACGCCAACCGTTAGCGTCATGTTGCCGTCGAGAGGATGCCGCGACACGTCGGGACTGACCTGTGTTCCATTGGTGAAGGGTCCCAAGTAGGTCACCTCCTTGATGACGCAGTCCCCCGCCTGGGGCTTGCCGGGGTCCACCAGAGGCGGGACGCGGTCATGGTCGTGGTGGCGACAGCTCAGCAGCTGCGCGTTGCCCGGGTACAGAGCGATACCTGCAGCCACGGAAGGAAGCAGCAGGAAATATACATCACAACTCATTTGGTGTCATCCAAGTGTGACACATATTCATACTGACCTCTTATGCCTGGTTCACACCAACGGCGCTTTAAAGCGGCGAGCAAAGCGCCGTCATTTTTGTCAATTTTTCCACGAATATCCCGATCTCCGAAGTAATGTTATGCTTTGATACGCTCTGATACGAATTAGTTGCCGCTTTGGGGGGGACGAATTACCGTTCCTCACGATTTGATGCCGCTTTGATACGCTTTAAATCACGTTTTATTACGCTTTATTGAACTTTATTATGCTTTGATGCGATCCCGACGCTTTAAATCAGGCTCTGACACGATTATCAAGCTCTGTTGTGCATTGGAATTATGTGTCATGAACATTATGAACACTAATTTGTAATAATGACTTTGAAATGTGATATTGTTATGTAATTATGTGCAATTTGGAAGATGCTGTGATTATTATTTTGTGAATTTGATGAATAAATTGCGTGCGCACACATAATATAATAAAAAAGAGAAATGTGATAAACAAATAAGTTAAAAAAAATGTGAAAAACTCAGTATACTGTTTTCCACACATTTTTTATATTCATTTATTTTTTCAATTTCTCTTTTTTTCCCGTTATATTATGTTTATTATTTATTATGTTTTATATTCATTTGTTTTTTCAATTTCTCTTCTTTTTTCGTTATATTATGTTTATTATTTATTATTTATTATGTTTTATATTCATTTATTTTTTCAATTTCTCTTTTTTTCCCCGTTATATTATGTTTATTATTTATTATTTATTATGTTTTATATTCATTTGTTTTTTCAATTTCTCTTCTTTTTTCGTTATATTATGTTTATTATTTATTATGTTTTATATTCATTTATTTTTTCAATTTCTCTTTTTTTCCCTGTTATATTATGTTTATTATTTATTATTTATTATGTTTTATATTCATTTGTTTTTTCAATTATTATACTAAGTTTTCCCCACATTTTTTTAGATTTATCTATTTATTTGATTTCTCTTTTTGTTTTATTATATACAGGATAAAACACATAATGTAATAAAAAAGAGAAATATGATAAACAAATAAGTTTTAAAAAATGTGAAAAACTCAGTATACTGTTTTCCACACACTTTTTATATTCATTTATTTTTTCAATTCCTCTTTTTTTCCCGTTATATTATGTTTATTATTTATTATGTTTTATATTCATTGGTTTTTTCAAACTTTATTATGCTTTGATGCGATCCTGACGCTTTAAATCAGGCTCTGACACGATTATCAAGCTCTGTTGTGCATTGGAATTAACGTGTCATGAACATTATGAACACTAATTTGTAATAATGACTTTGAAATGTGATATTGTTATGTAATTATGTGCAATTTGGAAGATGCTGTGATTATTATTTTGTGAATTTGATGAATAAATTGCGTGCGCACACATAGTATAATAAAAAAGAGAAATGTGATAAACAAATAAGTAAAAAAAAATGTGAAAAACTCAGTATACTAAGTTTTCCCCACATTTTTTTAGATTTATCTATTTATTTGATTTCTCTTTTTGTTTTATTATATACAGGATAAAACACATAATGTAATAAAAAAGAGAAATATGATAAACAAATAAGTTAAAAAAAATGTGAAAAACTCAGTATACTGTTTTCCACACACTTTTTATATTCATTAATTTTTTCAATTTCTCTTTTTTTTCCGTTATATTATGTTTATTATTTATTATGTTTTATATTCATTTGTTTTTTCAAACTTTATTATGCTTTGATGCGATCCTGACGCTTTAAATCAGGCTCTGACACGATTATCAAGCTCTGTTGTGCATTGGAATTAACGTGTCATGAACATTATGAACACTAATTTGTAATAATGACTTTGAAATGTGATATTGTTATGTAATTATGTGCAATTTGGAAGATGCTGTGATTATTATTTTGTGAATTTGATGAATAAATTGCGTGCGCACACATAGTATAATAAAAAAGAGAAATGTGATAAACAAATAAGTTAAAAAAAATGTGAAAAACTCAGTATACTGTTTTCCACACATTTTTTATATTCATTTATTTTTTCAATTTCTCTTTTTTTTCCGTTATATTATGTTCATTATTTATTATGTTTTATATTCATTTGTTTTTTCAATTTCTCTTCTTTTTTCGTTATATTATGTTTATTATTTATTATGTTTTATATTCATTTATTTTTTCAATTTCTCTTTTTTTCCCCGTTATATTATGTTTATTATTTATTATTTATTATGTTTTATATTCATTTGTTTTTTCAATTTCTCTTCTTTTTTCGTTATATTATGTTTATTATTTATTATGTTTTATATTCATTTATTTTTTCAATTTCTCTTTTTTTCCCCGTTATATTATGTTTATTATTTATTATTTATTATGTTTTATATTCATTTGTTTTTTAAATTATTATACTAAGTTTTCCCCACATTTTTTTAGATGTATCTATTTATTTGATTTCTCTTTTTGTTTTATTATATACAGGATAAAACACATAATGTAATAAAAAAGAGAAATATGATAAACAAATAAGTGAAAAAAAATGTGAAAAACTCAGTATACTGTTTTCCACACACTTTTTATATTCATTTATTTTTTCAATTTCTCTTTTTTTTCCGTTATATTATGTTTATTATTTATTATGTTTTATATTCATTTGTTTTTTCAAACTTTATTATGCTTTGATGCGATCCTGACGCTTTAAATCAGGCTCTGACACGATTATCAAGCTCTGTTGTGCATTGGAATTAACGTGTCATGAACATTATGAACACTAATTTGTAATAATGACTTTGAAATGTGATATTGTTATGTAATTATGTGCAATTTGGAAGATGCTGTGATTATTATTTTGTGAATTTGATGAATAAATTGCGTGCGCACACATAATATAATAAAAAAGAGAAATGTGATAAACAAATAAGTAAAAAAAACTCAGTATACTAAGTTTTCCCCACATTTTTTTAGATTTATCTATTTATTTGATTTCTCTTTTTGTTTTATTATATACAGGATAAAACACATAATGTAATAAAAAAGAGAAATATGATAAACAAATAAGTGAAAAAAAATGTGAAAAACTCAGTATACTGTTTCCACACATTTTTTATATTCATTTATTTTTTCAATTTCTCTTTTTTTCCCGTTATATTATGTTTATTATTTATTATTTATTATGTTTTATATTCATTTGTTTTTTCAATTTCTCTTCTTTTTTCGTTATATTATGTTTATTATTTATTATGTTTTATATTCATTTATTTTTTCAATATCTCTTTTTTCCCCCGTTATATTATGTTTATTATTTATTATTTATTATGTTTTATATTCATTTGTTTTTTCAATTTCTCTTCTTTTTTCGTTATATTATGTTTATTATTTATTATGTTTTATATTCATTTATTTTTCAATTTCTCTTCTTTTTTCGTTATATTATGTTTATTATTTATTATGTTTTATATTCATTTATTTTTTCAATTTCTCTTTTTTCCCCCGTTGTATTATGTTTATTATTTATTATGTTTTATATTCATTTGTTTTTTCAATTCCTCTTCTTTTTTCGTTATATTATGTTTATTATTTATTATGTTTTATATTCATTTATTTTTTCAATTCCTCTTCTTTTTTAATTATATTATGTTTATTATTTATTATGTTTTATATTCATTTATTTTTTCAATTTCTCTTTTTTTTCCGTTATATTATGTTTATTATTTATTATTTATTATGTTTTATATTAATTTATTTGTTCATTTTCTCTTCTTTTTTCGTTACATTATGTTTATTATTTATTATGTTTTATATTCATTTATTTTTTCAATTTCTCTTTTTTTCCCGTTATATTATGTTTACTATTTATTATTTATTATGTTTTATACCTTCATTTATTTTATTTCTTTGTCATCTTAATAAATATCTATCTTTCATTTCTTATGCTAGTATAAAAGGCATTTCTTTTATTTTTTATATTCAATGACACTAGTCAATATCACAGTCACTTCCTATTTGTAGTTGTAGACTGGGGTCCGCGCTTTGAACCAAGATCTGTTAAGCTTTCCTACGCTTTGAGTCAAGCTTTGCTGAGCTTTGTCAGGCTTTGATACGCTCTCGGCGCTTTATTCCATCCTTGACAGAGCGCCAAATTTTTTTAAACCGTTTAAAAATTTTTGGCGAACTTGCCGCATGTCCCGCTTCACTACAAGCTTTCCCACGATCCATTACGACCCTCACGCTTTAATCACGCTTTGTTGCGCTTTAACGCCGCTTTAAAGCGCCGTCAAAGCGCCGTTGGTGTGAACCTAGCATTACTGATATTGTTATCACGTATCTGTCATGATCCGTGGCCCGGATCATGTTTTCGTTATGTTCTGTTAGTTTAACTGCACTAGTTCCTGTTTTTTGTGCACTCTTGTTTGTTTTGGTTGCCATGGTGGCATATGATTTTCACCTGCCGCTGGTGTTCGGACGCTCACCTGGCTCTAATCAAGAGACTAATTAAACCGTCTTTGCCAGTCAGTCGGCCTGGCGTCATTGCTCGTTTCAGGTCTGATTCTATAGTTATGCTAGTTATTGGTTTCATGCCATAGTTCATGTTAGTTGTTTGTTTCTTGCTATGCTATAGTTCAGGGGTCACCAACCTTTTTGAAACCAAGAGCTACTTCTTGGGTACTGATTAATGCGAAGGGCTACCAGTTTGATACACACTTAAATAAATTGCCAGAAATAGCCAATTTGCTCAATTTACCTTTAACTCTATGTTATTATTAATAATTAATGATATTTACACTTAATTGAACGGTTTAAAAGAGGAGAAAACACGAAAAAAATGACAATTAAATTTTGAAACATAGTTTATCTTCAATTTCGACTCTATAAAATTCAAGATTCAACCGAAAAAAAGAAGAGAAAAACTAGCTAATTCGAATCTTTTTGAAAAAATTAAAACAATAATTTATGGATCATCATTAGTAATTTTTCCTGATTAAGATTAATTTTAGAATTTTGATGACATGTTTTAAATAGGTTAAAATCCAATCTGCACTTTGTTAGAATATATAACAAATTGGACCAAGCTATATTTCTAACAAAGACAAATCATTATTTCGTCTAGATTTTCCAGAACAAAATTTTTAAAAGAAATTAAAAAGACTTTGAAATAAGATTTAAATTTGATTCTACAGATTTTCTAGATTTGCCAGAATATTTTTTTTGAATTTTAATCATAATAAGTTTGAAGAAATATTTCACAAATATTCTTCGTCGAAAAAACAGAAGCTAAAATGAAGAATTAAATCAAAATGTATTTATTATTCTTTACAATAAAAAAATTAATTTACTTGAACATTGATTTGAATTGTCAGGAAAGAAGAGGAAGGAATTTAAAAGGTAAAAAAGGTATATGTGTTTAAAAATCCTAAAATCATTTTTAAGGTTGTATTTTTTCTCTAAAATTGTCTTTCTGAAAGTTATAAGAAGCAAAGTAAAAACATTTATGCATTTATTTAAACAAGTGAAGACCAAGTCTTTAAAATATTTTCTTGGATTTTCAAATTCTATTTGAGTTTTGTCTCTCTTAGAATTAAAAATGTCGAGCAAAGCGAGACCAGCTTGCTAGTAAATAAATAAAATTTAAAAAATAGAGGCAGCTCACTGGTAAGTGCTGCTATTTGAGCTATTTTTAGAACAGGCCAGCGGGCTACTCATCTGGTCCTTACGGGCTACCTGGTGCCCGCGGGCACCGCGTTGGTGACCCCTGCTATAGTTTATGCTAGTTGTTTGCTTCACGCTATTGTCACGCAACCCTCTACGTAAGTCTTGTTTATTTCATGCCACAGTTAGAGAGTTTTGCCTGTTATTTTGTAGATAGATTAATTAATATGTTCCTACCTGCAAGCCTTGTCCGGATTAGTCCGTTGGCATCCCGGGAGAACAAACCTCGCAGTAAGCCGCGAAAACCCCCGTTATGACAGTATCGGTCAGATATCAGCATTAAAAAACAAGTTGAAGAAAGCGGCATGAAGACGGTCTGACCAAAGAACCATCTATTAGGCTTGTAGGTTATGGTACTACTGTTATAAAAGCCACATAGACTATAGACAGAAACCCCAACTTACTAATATTAATTAGTAAGTATACATTTTTTGAGCCTTTTTAGAGAAAATCATATCATTGGAGTAAATAATGCAAATTACTCGATGATGTCATGGTGACCACGCCCATAGCCACGCCCGCACCGCCACAGGTATCTTGGCAGTTTATGGGAAACACTGCGTACATGTCTTTTAAAACTGACTTTGAAACAAGGTGGCAAAATAGTTGTACTTGTATATTGAGACAACGTTGATGTCTAACGTTGGATCCACGTTGTTGGTTGGGAAATGACCAAATTTCAATGGTCAAATCAACGTCACAAACTGACATTGAACAAAAGTAATCAAAAAGCATGTTGTTTCGATGTTGTATTTGTGTTGTAGAATATTGGTTGGGAAATGACCACATTTCAATGGTTTTGTACCTGTCGACTATCAGTTTAGCATCTTTGTTTTCTACCTGTCAACTGTCAGTTTAGCATCTTTGTTTTCTACCTGTCAACTGTCAGTTTAGCATCTTGGTTTTCTACCTGTCAACTGTCAGTTTAGCATCTTTGTTTTCTACCTGTCAACTGTCAGTTTAGCATCTTGGTTTTCTACCTGTCGACTGTCAGTTTAGCATCTTTGTTTTCTACCTGTCGACTGTCAGTTTAGCATCTTTGTTTTCTACCTGTCGACTGTCAGTTTAGCATCTTTGTTTTCTACCTGTCAACTGTCAGTTTAGCATCTTTGTTTTCTACCTGTCGACTGTCAGTTTAGCATCTTTGTTTTCTACCTGTCGACTGTCAGTTTAGCATCTTTGTTTTCTACCTGTCGACTGTCAGTTTAGCATCTTTGTTTTCTACCTGTCGACTGTCAGTTTAGCATCTTTGTTTTGTACCTGTCGACCGTCAGTTTAGCATCTTTGTTTTCTACCTGTCGACTGTCAGTTTAGCATCTTTGTTTTCTACCTGTCGACTGTCAGTTTAGCATCTTTGTTTTCTACCTGTCGACTGTCAGTTTAGCATCTTTGTTTTCTACCTGTCGGCTGTCAGTTTAGCATCTTTGTTTTCTACCTGTCGACTGTCAGTTTAGCATTTTTGTTTTCTACCTGTCGACTGTCAGTTTAGCATCTTTGTTTTCTACCTGTCGACTGTCAGTTTAGCGTCTCTGTTTTCTACCTGTCAACTGTCAGTTTAGCATCTTTGTTTTCTACCTGTCGACTGTCAGTTTAGCATCTTTGTTTTCTACCTGTCGACTGTCAGTTTAGCATCTTTGTTTTCTACCTGTCGACTGTCAGTTTAGCATCTTTGTTTTCTACCTGTCGACTGTCAGTTTAGCATCTTTGTTTTCTACCTGTCGACTGTCAGTTTAGCATCTTTGTTTTCTACCTGTCAACTGTCAGTTTAGCATCTTTGTTGTTTTCTTCCTGTCGACTGTCAGTTTAGCATTGTTGTTTTCTACCTGTCGACTGTCAGTTTAGCATCTTTGTTTTCTACCTGTCGACTGTCAGTTTAGCATCTTTGTTTTCTACCTGTCAACTGTCAGTTTAGCATCTTTGTTGTTTTCTTCCTGTCGACTGTCAGTTTAGCATTGTTGTTTTCTACCTGTCGACTGTCAGTTTAGCATCTTTGTTTTCTACCTGTCGACTGTCAGTTTAGCATCTTTGTTTTCTACCTGTCGACTGTCAGTTTAGCATCTTTGTTTTCTACCTGTCAACTGTCAGTTTAGCATCTTTGTTTTCTACCTGTCGACTGTCAGTTTAGCATCTTTGTTTTCTACCTGTCAACTGTCAGTTTAGCATCTTTGTTTTCTACCTGTCAACTGTCAGTTTAGCATCTTTGTTTTCTACCTGTCGACTGTCAGTTTAGCATCTTTGTTTTCTACCTGTCGACTGTCAGTTTAGCATCTTTGTTTTCTACCTGTCGACTGTCAGTTTAGCATCTTTGTTTTCTACCTGTCGACTGTCAGTTTAGCATCTTTGTTTTCTACCTGTCGGCTGTCAGTTTAGCATCTTTGTTTTCTACCTGTCGACTGTCAGTTTAGCATTTTTGTTTTCTACCTGTCGACTGTCAGTTTAGCATCTTTGTTTTCTACCTGTCGACTGTCAGTTTAGCGTCTCTGTTTTCTACCTGTCAACTGTCAGTTTAGCATCTTTGTTTTCTACCTGTCGACTGTCAGTTTAGCATCTTTGTTTTCTACCTGTCGACTGTCAGTTTAGCATCTTTGTTTTCTACCTGTCGACTGTCAGTTTAGCATCTTTGTTTTCTACCTGTCGACTGTCAGTTTAGCATCTTTGTTTTCTACCTGTCGACTGTCAGTTTAGCATCTTTGTTTTCTACCTGTCAACTGTCAGTTTAGCATCTTTGTTGTTTTCTTCCTGTCGACTGTCAGTTTAGCATTGTTGTTTTCTACCTGTCGACTGTCAGTTTAGCATCTTTGTTTTCTACCTGTCGACTGTCAGTTTAGCATCTTTGTTTTCTACCTGTCGACTGTCAGTTTAGCATCTTTGTTTTCTACCTGTCAACTGTCAGTTTAGCATCTTTGTTTTCTACCTGTCGACTGTCAGTTTAGCATCTTTGTTTTCTACCTGTCAACTGTCAGTTTAGCATCTTTGTTTTCTACCTGTCAACTGTCAGTTTAGCATCTTTGTTTTCTACCTGTCGACTGTCAGTTTAGCATCTTTGTTTTCTACCTGTCGACTGTCAGTTTAGCATCTTTGTTTTCTACCTGTCGACTGTCAGTTTAGCATCTTTGTTTTCTACCTGTCGACTGTCAGTTTAGCATCTTTGTTTTCTACCTGTCGACCGTCAGTTTAGCATCTTTGTTTTCTACCTGTCGACTGTCAGTTTAGCATCTTTGTTTTCTACCTGTCGACTGTCAGTTTAGCATCTTTGTTTTCTACCTGTCGACTGTCAGTTTAGCATCTTTGTTTTCTACCTGTCGGCTGTCAGTTTAGCATCTTTGTTTTCTACCTGTCGACTGTCAGTTTAGCATTTTTGTTTTCTACCTGTCGACTGTCAGTTTAGCATCTTTGTTTTCTACCTGTCGACTGTCAGTTTAGCGTCTCTGTTTTCTACCTGTCAACTGTCAGTTTAGCATCTTTGTTTTCTACCTGTCGACTGTCAGTTTAGCATCTTTGTTTTCTACCTGTCGACTGTCAGTTTAGCATCTTTGTTTTCTACCTGTCGACTGTCAGTTTAGCATCTTTGTTTTCTACCTGTCGACTGTCAGTTTAGCATCTTTGTTTTCTACCTGTCGACTGTCAGTTTAGCATCTTTGTTTTCTACCTGTCGACTGTCAGTTTAGCATCTTTGTTGTTTTCTTCCTGTCGACTGTCAGTTTAGCATTGTTGTTTTCTACCTGTCGACTGTCAGTTTAGCATCTTTGTTTTCTACCTGTCGACTGTCAGTTTAGCATCTTTGTTTTCTACCTGTCGACTGTCAGTTTAGCATCTTTGTTTTCTACCTGTCAACTGTCAGTTTAGCATCTTTGTTTTCTACCTGTCGACTGTCAGTTTAGCATCTTTGTTTTCTACCTGTCCACTGTCAGTTTAGCATCTTTGTTTTCTACCTGTCAACTGTCAGTTTAGGCTCCTCGTCACAACAAGGAAATGGGATAACATTGCTAAGGTATGGAAAGGGGTAGGATTAAATAAGATCAGCTTCTTCCTACTCCTTTTCGGACGTGCTGCAATGAAACAAGTGGAAATATGTGATGCATGTTCCACTGAAACTGAAACTGAAACTAAACATCCACGGTCCCTGGTTACAGTTCTCCGATAAGATGTTCAAGTTTCCCTTCGGCCGCTAACTGATTAAACGGGTGTGCCCGTGAAGGATCGGTGCGGTACCCACCTGGCGGCGAGAAGACGTCCACCTCCTTGTAGGTGACGGACATGACCGGGTTGTTGAGCTTCTCCAGGAAGTCGGAGATGGTCTGGTAGGCCAGGAAGGCGGCCACGGCCGTCAGGAGCAGGTAGATGAAGATGAGCACCACCGTGAAGACGTTCTTCAGGCAGGTTTTGCTCACCATGATGGACGACAGGCTGCCCCTCGCCTCGTCCTCTGCCAACACCCAAGAAGTCGCGTGAAGAAGCGTACAAACTGTGGTGCGTGTACTCCATCTAGTGGTACACCAAGGAACCACCTGATCAAAGTACAGTGTTTCATTCTCCTATATTCACACGCAGTGTTACTGTTCAAACTGACAGTGGCCAAAAATATGGAACACATTTGTCAAATAAAACCTCTGCCTTGTTTGTGATGAATACGCAGGCCTACTACGCTACTATATTCATTAACCATTTGCGGTGGACTAATGTTGTCTTTAGGTTGAAGTGGAGTGGTACTTGTTTTTGGCATCCTCTCGTGGCCGTGATCATTTCTTCAGCTCATGACGCCGTAAGGAAAGGGGTGTTGACACGTTTGTTACTGGATACTTTCAAACACGCCATGGAGCAATATGCAACTATATTATTTTATACGTGACAAATGTCCCGTTTTAGACTGCCATACTGGTCAATGGACACTTGTGTGCTTAGCTGTTGTGTAGCTGCTAGCTCCTAGGACAGGGGTGTCCAAAGTGGGGCCCGGGGGCCATTTGCAGCCCGCAGTTAATTGTTTACCGGCCCGCCACACATTCTGGAAATGCTATTGCAAAAATAAAAAATAAACATTACAAAAAGTGGAATGAGGTGACATCTAACTAGAAAAAGTTGCAATGTTGACACAAAAGCTGCCATGCAGGCTGTTTTGTTTCTTTAGTCTATCTTTATTTTTGGTTTTTTTGCCATTGCTTAAAATTTTTTTTATAATGAATTATTGACCTATTCAAGGCTCCAATTATTTCAAATATTTCACTTGAAAATGTTTTATGTGGAAAATATTGCAGAAAATATTGTGTGGTTGCCATACAAAAACATCAACGTTTTCTTTGACAAAAGAGCATAAAACAAACAAAATAATAGTTCAAACGTAAAATGGACAGATATATCTGAAGTTGATCTCCTAACTTAAGTGTTGAATGCATACTTGCCAACCCTCCCGTTTTTAGCGGGAGAATCCCGGTATTCAGCGCCTCTCCCGACAACCTCCCGGCAGAGATTTTCTCCCGACAAACTCCCGGTATTCAGCCGGAGCTGGAGGCCACGCCCCCTCCAGCTCAATGCGGACCTGAGACTGAGTGGGGACAGCCTGTTCTCACGTCCGCTTTCCCAAAATATAAACAGCTTGCCTGCCCAATGACGTCATAACATCTGGGGCTTTTAGAGAGTAGAGCGCACAACTGCGCACACAACAAGGAGACGAAGCAGAAGAACGAGGAAGTTACAGACATGGCGACGCCGTCGACGAGCAGGATGAAGAAATACGCTTGCAAGTTCCAAAACGAATGGAAACAAGAATTTCAGTTCATCCAGGACAGTTCGAAGGGGAAGGTGTATGTTGTCTGTAAATTTTGTAGAACAGACTTCTCCATTGAACACGGTGGCCGAAATGATATACTCATCATGAACGGAGAAGTTAAACAGGACAATACTGCCATCTAATGGATAGCCACCGGAACACTGAAATTCAAGTATTTCTTTTAAGTAAATAAAATAAATAAATATATATATAGCTAGAATTCACTGAAAGTCAAGTATTTCATACATATATATATATATATATATATATATATATATATATATATATATATATATATATATATATATATATATATATATATATATATATATATATATATATATATATATATTATGGCTGCAACAACTAATCGATTAAATCGATTAAAATCGATTATAAAAATAGTTGCCGATTAATTTAGTCATCGATTCGTTGGATCTATGCTATGCGCAGAGGCTTTTAAAAAAAAAATTTTTTTTTTTTTTTTTTTTTAAAATAAACCTTTATTTATAAACTGCAACATGTACAAACAGCTGAGAAACAATAATCAAAATAAGTATGGTGCCAGTATGCTGTTTTTTTCAATAAAATACTGGAAAGGATAGAAATGTAGTTTGTCTATTTTATCAGATTATTAATTGATTAATCGAAGTAATAATCGACAGATTAATCGATTATCAAATTAATCGTTAGTTGCAGCCCTAATATATATATATATATATATATATATATATATGAAATACTAGAGTTGGTGAATTCTAGCTGTAAATAACCACGCCCCCAACCACGCCCCCCGCCCCCAACCACCCCCGACTAAGTCCCCCACCCCCCACCTCCCGATATTGGAGGTCTCAAGGTTGGCAAGTATGGTTGAATGTAAAAAAAACTAATACAAATGTATCACTTTGAGTGGGGCACCTTTTGTATCCTAAATATATTTAATGGGATTTTATTTATCTTTTCACTGTGATTACTCAAAAATAACAATGAATTCATATCAATGGTGTCTTGCATTATTGATGTTTTTAAGGCTCTAATTACTTCACATCAAACGTTGCTTTCTGAATGTTTTGGGAAGTGGGGGAAATACTGCATATTTCACTTTTATTATAAAAAACAAAGTTGTCTTGACAGAAA
The DNA here is from genome assembly GCF_033978785.1 of Entelurus aequoreus. Classification (NCBI taxonomy): domain Eukaryota; kingdom Metazoa; phylum Chordata; class Actinopteri; order Syngnathiformes; family Syngnathidae; genus Entelurus; species Entelurus aequoreus. The sequence continues at coordinate 41,429,961 of NC_084753.1, forward strand.
AGGCATAAAACCTTTGGGGTTTTTTTAAATTTGATATCAACCTGAAGTTGATAAACTGTAGAGATTTACTGTAAGCGTTAAATTAAAAAAATAAATAAATAATTTGACTTTTTTTTAACATTTTAATGACTTAGACACTTTACGGTCCCCAGGAGCCCTAAAGGTAAAAAACAAACAAAATCCATATATTTTGTTATGATTTGAAAATGAAAACTATCAAAATGGCCGCCGCAGGCTTTCATTTTTCCGTATGCGGCCCTCAGTAGAAAAAGTTTGGACACCCCTGTCCTAGGAGGACATTTAGATGTTTAGTGGCTGTCCAGCTTTCCACACACTGCGTCGGATATGTTCGATGCAAGACGATATTATGCACATTTTCTGCTTCTGTCGGACCGATATTCGATATCAATATCCGATAAGGACACCCCTCCCTGCAGGCACAAGACATTGATACAACGTTGATTATACGTACATCTCCTCCAAAACTGACTTTGAAACAACGCGGAAAAATTGTTGTACTTGTAAATTGAGACAACGTTGGTGTCTAACGTTGGATCCACGTTGTTGGTTGGGAAATGACCAAATTTCCAATGGTCAAATCAACTCCAGAACCCAACATTGAATAAACGTTGTCAAAAAAGCATGTTGTTTCAATGTTGTATTTGTGTTGTAGAATATTGGTTGGGAAATGACCAAATTTCAATGTCAAATCAACGTCAGAACCCAACATTGAATAAACGTTGTTAAAAAAGCATGTTGTTTCAACGTTGTATTTGTGTTGTAGAATATTGGTTGGGAAATGACCAAATTTCAATGTCAAATCAACGTCAGAACCCAACATTGATTAAACGTTGTTAAAAAAGCATGTTGTTTCAACGTTGCATTTGTTTTGTAGAATATTGGTTGGAGAAATTACCAAATTTCAATGGACAAATCAACGTCAGAACCCAACATTGAATAAACGTTGTCAAAAAGCAGGTTGTTTCAACGTTGTGTTTGTGTTGGAGAATATTGTTTGGGAAATGACCAAATTTCAACGGTCAAATCAACGTCAGAACCCAACATTGAATAAACGTTGCCAAAAAGCATGTTGTTTTAACGTTGTATTTGTGTTGTAGAATATTGGTTGGGAAATGACCAAATTTCAATGATCAAATCAACTCCAGAACCCAACATTGAATAAACGTCGTCAAAAAGCATGTTGTTTCAATGTTGTATTTGTGTTGTAGAGTATTGTTTGGGAAATGACCACATTTCAACGGTCAAATCAACGTCAGAACCCAACATTGAATAAACGTCGTCAAAAAGCATGTTGTTTCAATGTTGCATTTGTGTTGTAGAATATTGGTTGGGAAATGACCACATTTCAATGGTCAAAAGAACGTCACAACCTGACATTGATTAAACAATGTCAAAAAGCATGTTGTTTCAATGTTGTAGAATATTTGGTTGGGAAATGACCAAAATTCAATTTAAAATCAACGTCAGAACCTAACATTGAATAAACGTTGTCAAAAAGCATGTTGTTTCAATGTTGTGTTTGTGTTGTAGAATATTGGTAAGGAAATGACCAAATTTCAATGGTCAAAAGAACGTCACAACCTGACATTGAATAAACGTTGCCAAAAAGCATGTTGTTTCAACGTTGTGTTTGTGTTGTAGAATATTGTTTGGGAAATTACCAAATTTCAACGGTCAAATCAACGTCAGAACCCAACATTGAATAAACATTGTCAAAAAGCATGTTGTTTCAATGTTGTATTTGTGTTGTAGAATATTGGTAAGGAAATGACCACATTTCAATGGTCAAAAGAACGTCACAACCTGACATTGATTAAACGTTGTCAAAAAGCATGTTGTTTCAACGTTGTATTTGTGTTGTAGAATATTGGTTGGAGAAATTACCAAATTTCAATGGACAAATCAACGCCAGAACCCAACATTGATTAAACGTTGTCAAAAAGCATGTTGTTTCAATGTTGTATTTGTGTTGTAGAATATTGGTTGGGAAATGACCAAAATTCAATGTCAAATCAACGTCAGAACCTAACATTGAATAAACGTTGTCAAAAAGCATGTTGTTTCAATGTTGTAGAATATTTGGTTGGGAAATTACCAAATTTCAACGGTCAAATCAACGTCAGAACCCAACATTGAATAAACGTTGTCAAAAAGCATGTTGTTTCAATGTTGTATTTGTGTTGTAGAATATTGGTTGGGAAATGACCAAATTTCAATGGTCAAATCAACCCCAGAACCTAACATTGATTAAACGTTGTCAAAAAGCATGTTGTTTCAACGTTATGTTTGAGTTACTCAATGTCAGGACCTAATTCAACAAGTTCTCAACGTTGTTTCAATGTCTTGTGCCTGCTGGGATATTATATTTGTATAAATTTTTTAGCTTTTGTCTGTCTTTTTTCTCTATTTTCTGATTGTTGTTTCTTTATTTTGCTAATTAGTGAATGTGCTGCGGGCCGACAAAACCCCTAACAAGAGACTATTTCATCTAAAAATGCGACAGGCTCGTTCCCAAACACGTTCCGTACCTGGTGAAACTCTGTCGTCGGGATCCTGGTCGTCTTCAACCGGGTCCCCAAAGAAGTCTGGAGACCGCCTGTTGTTCCCGGCATTGGCGTCGTCGTCATCGTTGAACTGCAGAGAACCAGCAATGATTCCATTGGAAATCATATATTCCAAACATGTTTTGTTGGAATTGTTTCTCTGACTTAAGTACGTTCAGTTTGTAGATTAAAAAATAAAAAAAATGCATAGATAATTGTGTATAAGGAGATTATACATTAAATATATTCACTGTAACAAGAGAACAGCCATAACTGCAATGTGGTTCTCAATGAAAATGTGTTTGACACCCCTAGTCATGCGTAAAAATGATGTTTGGAGCAGGAGGGGAAGAAAAAAAAGATAAACAGAGGGGGAAGTTGCAGGGACAAGAGGGGGAGATAAGATAGAACAACAGCAAATACAATATGTACAAATATGATAGTGAAAGTGATAGCAAAGAAGCAGTTAGTGAAGTAAATACTAATAACACAGAAATGACAATGAACATTATTATACTACAAATGGATCAATACAAATAACTAGGGATGTCCGATAATGGCTTTTTTCCCGATATCCGATATTGTCCAACTCTTTAATTACCGATACCGATATCAACCGATACCGATATCAACCGATATATGCAGTCGTGGAATTAACACGTTATTATGCCTAATTTGGACAACCAGGTATGGTGAAGATAAGGTACTTTTTTTTAAAAATTGTAAAATAAGATAAATAAATTAAAAACATTTTCTTGAATAAAAAAGAAAGTACAACAATATAAAAACAGTTACATAGAAACTAGTAATGAATGAAAATGAGTAAAATTAACTGTTAAAGGTTAGTACTATTAGTGGAGCAGCAGCACGCACAATCATGTGTGCTTACGGACTGTATCCCTTGCAGACTGTATTGATATATATTGATATATAATGTAGGAAGCAGAATATTAATAACAGAAAGAAACAACCCTTTTGTGTGAATGAGTGTGAATGGGGGAGGGAGGTTTTTTGGGTTGGTGCACTAATTGTAAGTGTATCTTGTGTTTTTTATGTTGATTTAATTTTAAAAAAACAAAAAAAAAAAAAAACGATACCGATAATAAAAAAAACGATACCGATAATTTCCGATATTACATTTTAACGCATATATCGGCCGATAATATCGGCAGGCCGATATTATCGGACATCTCTACAAATAACTATTGATAACGAATAATAACAATAATGACCTCTATTATCTACAATACAATTGTTTCAAATGCAACAATACATACAAGTAATATTAAGTGGAGGGGAAGAAGGAGAAGCAAACTATATTAACCTTTTAGATTGTTATAGTAACAGTAGGTTCAGCTTGATGAAACGTGGTTGTATGCATGAGTGTATGTATGCGTATGTGCTTGTGTATGTACAGTACAGGTATATGTATGTATGTACAGTGAATGTGCGTGTGGATGTATGAACGTGTGTGTATGTACTGTATGTGTAATGTATGTATTGTAGTTGAGTATGTATGTAATATATGTATTTGAGTATGTATGTATGTACTGTATTTGTGTATGTATGTACTTTATTTGTGTATGTATTGTGTTTGAGTATGTATGTACGTATTTGTGTATGTATGTACTGTATTTGTGTATCTATGTATGTATGTATTTGTGTATGTACAGTGTTTCCCACACATTCATTTATTTGTGGCGGCCCGCCACGAAAGAATTACGTCCGCCACAAATAAAAAACTTTTTTTTGTTGTTGTTGTTGTTGTTGTCCTGTCCAGCTTCTCAGGCAAATCATACAGTTGATGTAGATGCCCATATAGGCTGTTCAGATTTACTTTAAAAAAGAGAAGTGTAGGATACTTCTCTTGTTGCCTTATTTGTATTTGACCACTACTGTTTTCTGTTTATTTGTTACTGACTGTGGCAGGACACCTCTGCCTCTGTTTCACTTTATGTTGCTGGTAAATAATATGGTTGTAGTAGTAGGCTAAAGTTAAATTATTTAGTATGCACTAATTAAAGGGGCAGAGCTTTAAAAGACATTTTAGCTTTTATATTTTATAAGATATATTTTTTGTAAGAACCACAATTAATAAATATATTTCAGTGAATAACTTATTGTTCAAATCTGTATATAAATATGTACATAAAGTGTTTTAATTATATTGTAAAATGGATGGATGGATGGACGTTTAAAACAAAACTGTTATTATTAATCAGTAAGTATACATTTTTTGAGCCTGTTTAGAGAAAATCATATCATTGTAGTAGATTATGCAAATTACTCGATGATGTCATGGTGACCACGCCCATAGCCACGCCCCCACCGCCACAGGTATCTTGGCAGTTTATGGGAAACACTGATGTATGTACTGTATTTGTGTATGTATGTACTGTATTTGTGTATCTATGTATGTATGTATGTATGTACTGTATTTGTGTATGTATGTACTGTATTTGTGTATCTATGTATGTATGTATGTGTATATGTATGTACTGTATTTGTGTATGTATGTACTGTATTTGTGTATGTATGTACTGTATTTGTGCATGCTTGTATGTATGTATGTGTGTATGTATGTACTGTATTTGTGTATGTGTGTACTGTATTTGGGTATGCATGTATGTATGTATTTGTGTATGTATGTACTATATTTGTGTATGTATGTACTGTATTTGTGTATGTATGTACTGTATTTGGGTATGCATGTATGTATGTATTTGTGTGTACTGTATTTGTGTATGTATGTATTTGTGTATGTATGTATGTATGTATTTGTGTACGTGTGTACTGTATTTGTGTATGCATGAATGTATTTGTGTATGTATGTACTGTATTTGTGTCTGTATGCACATGTGCGTGTATGTTTGTACTGTATTTTTGTATGTATACACATGTGTGTACTTATGTACTGTATTTGTGTATGTATATACTGTATTTCTGTATGTATGTACTGTATTTGTGTATGTATGTACTGTATTTGTGCATGTATGCACGTGTGTGTGCGTGTATGTGCTGTATTTGTGTATGTCTGTACTGTATTTGTGTATGTATACGTGTGTGTATGTACTATATTTGTGTATGTATACGTGTGTGTGTGTGTGTGTGTACTGTATTTGAGTATGTATGTACTGTATTTGTCATTTAAAGTAATTCAACAGTTAAAAACAGCATATTGTAAGAATACTACAGTTGGATTACAAATCAACAACATTATAAGATGTTAAGTACAGTCATTTTTCCAGTATTTGTGTCTATTACACATAATAAGCAATACCCATCCTTTTATAAATGTTAGATAGGAGATTGTTTAAAAAAGAATAGTATACAAAAAAGCTAATACATCACAAGAAATACACATAAGTTATAGTAGAGCCTTCTAAAAGATACAAATAGTCCAATTGTTGTGGACACTTTTTCTGTGTCAACACATCAATAAAACAAACTAGTACATCAAATATTGAAAAAGTTCATTCACTTTAAAACTCACAGCGTGTTCCGGTAGTCTAATTCAATGTAATGAATGCAAAGTTGGGACACTTTCATACAAAAAAAATACAAAATAAGCATCGAGTCAGCTCATTTTCTCAGGAAGCTTCATTTCCTGCACTTGCAGTCACGTGACGTCACGTGTCCGGCACAAACACACACACACATTGTTATTAAGTCGAAATACATGAAATAAATAAGTAGATTACCTCTTGGTACGTGTTGTCTTTGCCGAGCATTCCTTAGGCTCCACGGAGGGACTCTTTCAACTTTCACTCAACATGTTTTAAAAAACGACGCCTGTGGGGGCGAAGGAGGAGGACGTTTGTCCTAAAAAAAAAAAAAAGCCTTAAAAGATCCTCCCATGATAGGAGACACGCCCTTTTTTAGTTGCCAAACAACACTAAAAAAAAGTTTATGTCCTGTGAGTCCTTACTAACTTAGCCTACAAGGAGAGACGAAAAAATATATAACATTGTGTAACCGATTTTATGGACTTTTTATACGGTATATGCCTTGAGCTCTTATTTTGAAGGCGCGAAGAGCGGAAGTGCTGACACGTGATGGTGGAGCGGCGTTTTGAAAACAAACCGAAATAAAGTGGTCCTCGTGTAAAACTGGAGCCTCCGTGTTTGTTATTTTGTAGTTTTATACAGTATAGGCGACATATATAAACCCTCGGTTACAACTGTTTTTCTTTGTCGTTATGTAAAAGCTATTTTGTCGTAATCAGGAAATGTGGTATCGTCCTGTCACAGGAAAAAGACAAGGCGCATGCGCTGTACATCTTCCCTATCCCAGGAAAAAGACAAGGCGCATGCGCGTACTCCAAGCCGACGACAACAACAAGAAGTGAGGAGCAGCGACGAATGAGTAAAACTGCAATTAAATCTTGACTGGATGGAATGTAATCTACATAAACGTTTCCGTAATAATATTTTTATTAACGTTACTGTATGGTTCTCTTTTGGTTAAAAAGATGAGAACGTTCTAAGAACGTTCTTAGAACATATAAAACTATTTATATGTTCTAAGAACGTTCTGAACGTTCTCATCTATATACCAAATATAATTTGCCTGCAATGGAAACAGCAACTGTTAGGCTTTTATAAGTGTTTTTTTTTGTGCAAATTTACTTTTTTATACAGTATGTTGTAACGTTTCCCTAACTTTCTGCGAAAGTGTTGTGTTTTGTGAACAATCTGACGCCGGCTGAGTCAAGGCTGCACTGCACGCACAGTAGGTGGCGGTAATGCACACACAAGGTTGCTTGCCAACCGCCATAAAAATCTAAAGAAGAAGAAGAAGACTGCACGCATGCACAATTGAAGCTGCTCCGTGAGACAAAGAAGGACGAAGGCTAACTACTTCCAGAATCCCGATTTTAAAGCAATTTGGTGCGCCATCCATTTATCACATGTAAGTAGATAGAAAGAGTGAAATACGAGGCACGTTTTTGTATAACAATTTCCAACCTACATGATTAATTTCAGACTAGTGATGGGTTGATGAGGCCTCATGAAGCATTTCGACACATTGCAAAACTGTATTGATACTTTGTCGATACTGTGTCACTAAATACTGACATCTGCTGGACATTAAAAATCCCTACAGGCAACCTATGGACCGACTCAACTGACACTGATTTTATGACCTAGTATATACAATAATATAAACCAAGTCATTGTATTTCATTTAGGATTATTTCATATCTTCATTTAAATAAACATATATTTTCATCTTTTTTAGATACAGTCAAATAATGTGAACATGTATCGTGACTAGGATGGTAGAAGGTGGGGATTGAACCCCAGTAACCAGCAACCCTCCGATTGCTGGCACGGCCACTCTACCAACTTCGCCACGCCGTCATTCCTGTACCTTTCTCTGCATCGCATGCGTCGAGCTCATAGAGCGAAACCCTGTGTCGGTGCGCGTACCGCTTTTAGAAAGTCACGTGACCGATCATGAGCTGCTTTGGTCACGTGACCGATACGCGAACTGTATCGCACTGACGCCTCCTCTGTGCCCTGTGAGCAACGTTCCCTCTAAGGTGCGCGCCTGCGCAATTGCGCAGTGCTCAAGCGTCCTCCGTGCACACCCTGCGCCGCACAGCCAATATATGCCGCGCACCAAATCAAACCCATCTGAATTCTAAACAAAATAAACACGTTTATTCTGTGTAATTTTGAAATGCAACTTTGAGTGACAGTGACAACAAGCGGCCCTAACGGTGTTCGTCAACAACACGCGTTGCGCCGCTTCCTAATAAACACAGTTTGGCGCGCAGGCGTCAGTGCGATACAGTTCATGAGCGGTCACGTGACCAGAACAGCTCACGAGCGGTCACGTGACCAAAACAACTCGTGTTCGGTCACGTGACTTTCTAAAAGCGATACGCGCACCGACACAGGGTATCGCTCTATGAGCTCGACGCATGCGCCGATGCATCGGTGTTGCCGGACCCATCACTAGTAGATAGAGTGAAATACGAAGCACGTTTTTGTATAACAATTTCCAACCTACATGATTAATTTCAGACCATTTTACGGTTTTAGCTAACTAGCTAACTAGTATGCGCTAACTAGCATACATTTCTCGTGCAGGTTGGCTGTTATAAAGTTTCCAAACTGACCAAAGACCAACGAATGACTTCTGAAGAAGGGTGGATTTATCTGTAGCCTAGTTAAACAATAATTTGCCCCGTCAGTGTCATGGTTTGAATGCTGCCTGAACGTTCCGTGAACGTTATAGTTCCGTGTGGGCGATAATAGGGCAACCCATTTTCCTTGGGTTTTTTTTTTTATAGAATAAACACAATGAAGAAGTTTCAACAGAGCGTAGATGGGCTGCCTCAACTAGGCGTTTGAAGAAGCAATGCCGACAGTCAACTTTAGAATTAGAGAGTGATGATAGCGAGCAAGAGAATGACACGACAATCTTATCAACTCCAGAAACAGTGACAACCCTTCAGTACATGGATGCTGCGGAGACTGCTTCCTGCAATGTCACCTACAGTGGCCCTGATAGTAAAGAGCCTGATGAAAATGATGCAGATTGGAGACTAATCGACCATCATGTCACCTTGTCATCTGATTCGGAAAATGAGAGTGATAGTGACTGCTTTGAAGATCATTTGAGATTGTTGGCAACCGAATATCATGTCAAACATAATGCATTGGACAGCATTTTGAAGCTACTCAAGAAAGTTTTCCAGATGGCTCCTTCTTTTGTGGTCGTTGAGTTCCTTGGTGAACGTTCAGTCGCTGTTGTCCCAACCATATGGACAGAAGATGATGGAAAGGTTATTACTTTTTCTGAAAAGTACTGTGCATAGGCATAATATTGTAGCTTATTATTATGTCATTCATCATGACTGGATTATTTTATCTTCAGAATAGCTTCTGCTATTGGCCAAGGCCAAATCCTACCCACTCCAGAATCCGGAAAGCTGAGATTCCTGACAAAGAAGTCTGGGATAGGCTGCCAATTCGGGTTTTCAGGAAAACATTGACTGGTAAGGGAATATTGTCAAAGTGTAGTGGATTGTCCGAAGCTTAAGCAGGCAACAAAAGTAGTTTAGTACAACAAATTTATTTACCCATTATCAGAAGTGCAGGTTGAATTGAGTTGGCCGTGCAGACAAACCACAAGTTACTCCGGAGCCAACAAGACACACACAAGCCAAAATCACTCTCGAGTTCCGGTCTTCTGCCATTTTTTATATGTCTTTTGTGCGTCATCGTTCCTTATCGAGTGCGTCAGTGTCTTTTATCTTTTCCCTATCTGTTCCATAACAACTCGAATCCTTTAGACAGTCAACACATTCTGTAGACAGGTTGGCACGACTTAACATTCACTTTTGTCCCACAACTGGTCCATTCAATGGCACAAAATACAAGAGTATTAAAAATGAGCGGACATTCTTAAAAGACAAGAAATATAGGTCAAAAGGTAAGAAATTCTACTACAAAGTCATTTCATGTATATTTTAAACAACATAAGTTCGATTCATCTTGAGTCATCAGCATACTTTGAAATTTTGCAGAAGACTTTAACAAGGCCCTTCAATACGAAAAACAAGCTGAAATGTTTTCGAGCCCAGAAGAAGTGTCAACCAAACGGAGCCACATCACCCCTGAACGCTATAGAAACAATGAGGAAGATGTGTTTGATGCTGACGGTGTAGTCACTTTTCAAAGATTGTTTACTTACAATACTCAACTACTTAGTGGTGCATACATTTTATTGTCTTCGTTGGTTTAGACGAAGAGGAAATTCGGCCAAAAAAGAAGTGCAGAAAAGAGAAACCACGGATCCTCGTCCAGGCACCCCCACTGCCAGAGCTCCCACCCTTTAACTTTCCAATCTCCTGCGAGTACCAGACCACTTCAGCCAGTACCAGCCAATACCAGACCACTCCAAGGCATCCAGGCCGACCTCACAGCCCAGCGAGAAGCAGCACTTCCAGGCTCAGTCCAGACAGGAATAATGCATCCCGCTCAAGCAAGTACCAGACCACTCCAGCCAGTACGAGTCAGTACCAGACCGCTCCACGAAGCAGCAGGAATGCCCTTGACAGTGAACGTTAGTTGATAGGTGGTGTTAAACAGGCTGTTACAACGGGCAGTAATACGAATTACCTCTTTGACTTTTGTTGTCTTTGCAGTTTTCCAGTTGAACATGAAAGTTCAAAATATACTTGAGAACCAGGGAGAAATGATGCGCATGCTGAGAGGGCTGGCAGCGCAGTCTGTGGGGCCAGAATCTGTGGATGTTCAAGATCTCATTGATAAGCCTTTCGAGACTCTTGAGCAGCTGAAGGCCTTCTGTGAACGGCTCGACACTGATCTTCTGCTCAGAAAGCAGCTGGTAATTACTTTTAATTCCCCACTGCAAAAATATCTTGCTCAGTTATCAAAAAACAATTTCTAATCAAGTACAATATTGTTGTTTATTTATTTGTATAGGTCAGGGGTCGGCAACCTTTACCACTCAAAGAGCCATTTTGGCAAGTTTCACAAATTAAAGAAAGTAATGGGAGCCACAAAAAAACATTTAAAATGAAAAACACCACATACAAAGCTTAAATGCTTTGTGCTATGTTAACCAGGGGTCTCAGACACACGCACCGGCACGCACTTTAATGTGGAAATTTGATGTTAGTGCAGCCCGCGAGTTTTGAATGAATGGCGCTTGATAGCGTCATACTTGCCAGCCTTCTCATTTTTCCCGGGAGACTCCCGAATATCAGAGCGTGATGACACTGCATTTGGTGCCCTCTACAGTCTGCCCTAACAGCGTGCCTGCTTGACCACACATAGAATGCAGTTTCAGCTTGCTCACGTAAGTGACAGCAAGGCGTACTACCTCAGCAGCCACACATCTTACACTGACGGTACCAATACCCAGAATCCCATGCAGCCCTAACTCTTCCGCTCAACCAACGCACGGAGAGGGGGGAGGTGGATGTGTGGGGGGATTTGGTGGTAGCGGGGGTGTATAATGTAGACCGGAAGAGTTAGGGCTGCATGGGATTCTGGGTAATGGTTGTGTTGTGTTTATGTTGTGTTACGGTGCGGATGTTCTCCAGAAATGTGTTTTTCATTCTTTTTTGGTGTGGGTTCACAGTGTGGCGCATATTTGTAACGTAACAATGTTAAAGCTGTTTTATACGGCTACCGTCAGTGTAAGCTGTGTGGCTGATGAGTAAGTATGCTTTGCTGTCTCCTGTGTGTGCAAGTAATAACAACATGCAACATGTGGCTGGACTGGCACGCTGTATGTAAATGCTATAGAGGACAATTACTGCAGTGCATTTAGGGCACGCCCTTTTATTTAGTAATTAGAGTGTAAATAGGATTATTTTTTCCCTGGGAGTAATCTATGAGAGACACTGAGATCCATAAGTCTCCTGGGGAAATCGGGGGGTCGGCATGTATGTAGCTGAGCCGCATCAGAGTGGTCAAGGAGCCGCATGCGGCTCCGGAGCCGCGGGTTGCCGACCCCTGGTATAGGTGAAAGCTCTTACTGCTCTTGGTGGGCCGAATTTGGCAGACACGGTGAGGACAATGCTGAGGAAAATTGCCACAAACAAAGTCCTGGAGCAGCTTGGCCTCCGTGGAAAGTCAGGAAAAGTGGCGTTTGAGGACTTGCCCCTTTACAGATATAATAAATAGTAAGTGTTAATAATAGGTTTGCATCTTTGAGCATATGTTGCATGTATGCTCACAAGGTTGATCTAGCTGTTATTATTACAGTATTTATTCTAAAGGGGATTCTAAATTGTGCTGGTGATTGCAGAGGCATGCAGGGGTGTTTACAAGCAGACGACCACAGCTGAAGTGGATTGTGAGCTTGGAGAGGTCCTGAAACTGGCCACTTTTCGAAAGGGAGGTTCAAAATTTGAGGTAAGGAGAAGAGAAGATATTCCATTTTATTGAAGTTCCACTGCATGTCTTTTGAATTTGCAATTATAACTACTTGCAGGAGAAGAGGAGGAATTAAGAGGGAGGACAAAAAAAAGGAAAAAGAAACAAGCAAAAGAACAGAGTGAGATGAGAGGTAAATGATAAAGTAATTATGCCAATGTTTTAATTCAATTCAATTAAAGGCCTACTGAAAGCCACTACTAGCGACCACGCAGTCTGATAGTTTATATATCAATGATGAAATCTTAACATTGCAACACATGCCAATACGGCCGGGTTAACTTATAAAGTGACATTTTAAAATTCCCGGGAAATATCCGGCTGAAACATCGCGGTATGATGACGTATGCGCGTGACGAAGTCAGAGTAACGGAAGTTATGGTACCCCGTAGAATCCTATACAAAAAGCTCTGTTTTCATTTCATAATTCCACAGTATTCTGGACATCTTTTGCAATTTTTTTAATGAACAATGAAGGCTGCAAAGAAGACAGTTGTAGGTGGGATCGGTGTATTAGCAGCGGACTACAGCAACACAACCAGGAGGACTTTGTTGGAGCGCTAGCCGCCGACTTCACCTTGACTTCCCACGTCTCCGGGCCGCCAAACGCATCGGGTGAAGTCCTTCGTCCTTCTGCCGATGGCTGGAACGCAGGTGAGCACGGGTGTTGATGAGCAAATGAGGGCTGGATGGCGTAGTTGGAGAGCTAATGTTTTTAGCATAGCTCTGTGCAGTCCAGTTGCTAAGTTAGCTTCAATGGCGTCGTTAGCACAGCATTGTTAACCTTCGCCAGCCTGGAAAGCATTAACCGTGTATTTACATGTCCACGGTTTAATAGTATTGTTGATTTTCTATCTATCCTTCCAGTCAGGGGTTTATTTCTTTTGTTTCTATAAGCAGTTAAAGCAAGATGCTATCACGTTAGCTCGTAGCTAAAGCATTTCGCCGATGTATTGTCGTGGAGATAAAAGGCACTGAATGTCCATTTCGCGTTCTCGACTCTCATTTTCAAGAGGATATAGTATCCGAGGTGGTTTAAAATACAAATCCGTGATCCACAATAGAAAAAGGAGAAAGTGTGGAATCCAATGAGCCAGCTTGTACCTAAGTTACGGTCAGAGCGAAAAAAGATACGTCCATCGCTGCCTCTCAAGTCATTCACTGTAACGTTCCTCATCTACGAATCTTTCATCCTTGCTCAAATTAATGGGGTAATCATCACTTTCTCGGTCCGAATCTCTCTCGCTCCATTGTAAACAACGGGGAATTGTGAGGAATACTAGCTCCTGTGACGTCACGCTACTTCCGCTACAGGCAAGGCTTTTTTTTTATCAGCGAGCAAAAGTTGCGAACTTTATCGTCGATTTTCTCTACTAAATCCTTTCAGCAAAAATATGGCAATATCGCAAAATGATCAAGTATGACACATAGAATGGATCTGCTATTCCCGTTTAAATTTTAAAAAATCATTTCAGTAGGCCTTTAAGCTACATTCCAGTGCTGTCTTTGTTGTATTTGTGATAATTATTTACTTCCAGGATTTGGGTTTCCCTGCTTGGGCTGCTGCCCCCGCGACCCGAACTCGGATAAGCGGAAGAAGATGGATGGATGGATTTACTTCCAGGAAGAGAACCAAGAAGGGGCAGGATACACTGACGCGCACGACCAAGACCACTGCATTCCATTCCATTTGTATTATAGTTATCACTAATAAAGAATTAATTCTGTTGAAATTTCTGTTTGAGTGTTATTCCTGACAATATAGCATAAAAACAGATGTAAATAGCATGTTCCTAAACAGTTCCCTAAACGTTCTTGGCTAACGTTCTGCTAACCAAGCTAGAACTCCACAACCTCACGTTCTTTGAACGTTATAAACTAACGTTCCCAGAACAATGCCACTACGTTCTCATAACGTTCACATAACGTTCACTTAATATGTGCGTGATAAGACAGGTATTTTCCTGACACGTATGTGTTATGTTTTTATCAAATTTTTTTTTTTAATTGAGCAATGTACATATACAAACATATATTCCTGATGTACATAAAAACCAAGGCACTTTCAACACATCTCAACAATTTTAAAACATCCATCCGGTTGAGCAAATACTGTCTTTCGCAAAACATGTAAAGGAAAGAAAACTAAAGCAAATACAAATAGAACATACATATAACAATAAATAATCATTAAAAAAAATAGTATACGATACAAATTTTTAAAAAGGCTAATCTAAATCACTTGAAATTCCTGCAATAACAAAATAAATTTAAGGGCTTTTGTAGTTTTTTTAAAATAATTTTCCAAGATTTAATTGATCATTTTAAATTATTGAGCCAATTGTAAAATGTAGATTTTATTTTTTATAAATCGACATTTATATAGAAATGTTTTTGCTTGGAGCATTTACATGTTGACAAACATTTTCTATGCTACCATCATGTATAAATATGCCAAATTTGATCTCTTCTATAGTTAATGGGGACATCTCCACACCCTTGTCTCTCAGCCAATTTAAATATATTTCTAAATATTATATATATATATATATATATATATATATATATATATATATATATATATATATATATATATATATATATATATATATATAAAAATATATATATATATACTTACCATGTCTGTATGTATAATATATGTGTGTCTATATATAAATATATATATATGTATGTACATATGTAATTACAGTACTCCCTGGTGTACAGTCATTTGTAAGTCATTCTAGTTAATGCAATATTAAAAAGCACAAATAGAGAACTCTGTAGGATCCCCTTTTTTTGTAATATAGTTGTTAAAGTCATACTGGTTTGATATCTTGTTTTGTGCAGTGCCTTATTTATATTGTATTTTTAATGTATTTTATGCAACTTGTTGACATGTTTTATTTTGTGTTTATGTATGTAAAAAATATTGTATTTCATATATTCATTTTTTATTTTTTGTATTCATTTATTCATCCATTTTTTTTTTTATCTTGTTAACTATTCTGATTGTTAATTTGCTTTCTTTAAGTAAAAAAAAAAGGTCAAAGACAAAGCTATTCGGTTTCTTGTGAGTATATACACTTCACTGCCGATGTGGGGGGGGCGCCACCTAAAATCTTGCCTAGAGCGCCAGATTGGTTAGGGCCGGGCCTGCAGTACATACTAATCAAGTTTTGTGGGAGGTTGTGACGTCAGCTGCCCTCACTAAACCTGGGAACGCGTCAACATTACGGGTAATAATAATGGATAATAATGGATGTCCGCTAACTTTTTGCAACTCATCGCTAAGAAAACGGAAATGCTGATTATCGGTCCTGCTCAACACCGACATCTATTTAATAATACCACCTTAACATTTGACAACCAAACAATTAAACAAGGCGACTCGGTAAAGAATCTGGGTATTATCTTCCACCCAACTCTCTCGTTTGAGTCACACATTAAGAGTGTTACTAAAACGGCCTTCTTTCATCTCCGTAATATCGCTAAAATTCGTTCCATTTTGTCCACAAGCGACGCTGAGGTCATTATCCATGCGTTCGTTACATCTCGTCTCGATTACTGTAACGTTTTATTTTCGGGCCTCCCTATGTCTAGCATTAAAAGATTACAGATGGTACAAAATGCGACTGCTAGACTTTTGACCAAAACAAGAAAGTTTGATCATATTACGCCTATACTGGCTCACTTGCACTGGCTTCCTGTGCACCTAAGATGCGACTTTAAGGTTTTACTACTTACGTATAAAATACTACACGGTCAAGCTCCTGCCTATCTCGCCGATTGTATTGTACCATATGTCCCGGCAAGAAATCTACGTTCAAAGAACTCCGGCTTATTAGTGATTCCCAGAGCCCAAAAAAAGTCTGCGGGCTATAGAGCGTTTTCTATTCGGGCTCCAGTACTCTGTAATGCCCTCCCGGTAAAAGTTAGAGATGCTACCTCAGTAGAAGCATTTAAGTCTCATCTTAAAACTCATTTGTATACTCTAGCCTTTAAATAGACTCCCTTTTTAGACCAGTTGATCTGCCGTTTCTTTTCTTTTCTCCTCTGCTTCCCTCTCCCTATGGAGGGGGAGTTGCACAGGTCCGGTGGCCACGGATGAAGTGCTGGCTGTCCAGAGTCGGGACCCCGGGTGGACCGCTAGCCTGTGCATCGGTTGGGGACATCTCTGCGCTGCTGACCCGTCTCCGCTCGGGATGGTTCCTGCTGGCCCCACTATGGACTGGACTTTCGCTGATGTGTTGGATCCGCTGTGGACTGGACTTTCACAATATTATGTCAGACCCACTCGACATCCATTGCTTTCGGTCTCCCCTAGAGGGGGGGGGGGGGGTTACCCACATATGCGGTCCTCTCCAAGGTTTCTCATAGTCATTCACATTGACGTCCCACTGGGGTGAGTTTTCCTTGCCCGTATGTGGGCT
Source organism: Entelurus aequoreus (assembly GCF_033978785.1). Taxonomy (NCBI): domain Eukaryota; kingdom Metazoa; phylum Chordata; class Actinopteri; order Syngnathiformes; family Syngnathidae; genus Entelurus; species Entelurus aequoreus. The sequence goes on from NC_084753.1 coordinate 41,446,881, forward strand.
CTGTACCGAGGATGTCGTTGTGGCTTGTGCAGCCCTTTGAGACACTTGTGATTTAGGGCTATATAAATAAACATTGATTGATTGATTGATTGATAGTCACGTCCGTTGTGTCCTTGGGCAAGACACTTCACCCTTGCTCCTGATGGGTGCTGGTAGCGCCTTGCATGGCAGCTCCCTCCATCAGTGTGTGAATGTGTGTGTGAATGGGTGAATGTGGAAATAGTGTCAAAGCGCTTTGATTGATTGATTGATTGAGACTTTTATTAGTAGGTTGCACAGTGAAGTACATATTCCGTACAATTGACCACTAAATGGTAACACCCGAATAAGTTTTTCAACTTGTTTAAGTCGGGGTCCACTTAAATTGATTCATGATACAGATATATACTATCATATATACTATCATCATAATACAGTCATCACACAAGATAATCACATTGAATTATTTACATTATTTACAATCAGGGGTGTGGAGGGGGGGGAGGATATGGACATCAAGTAGTGGACATAGAGAGAGAGAGAGAGAGAGAGAGAGGAGAGAGAGAGAGAGAGAGAAGAGAGAGAGCGAGAGAGAGAGAGAGAGAGAGAGAGAGAGAGAGAGAGAGAGAGAGAGAGAGAGAGAGAGAGAGATCAGAAGGCATAAGAAAAAGAAAAAGTATCCCCATTTGATTGTTTACATTTGATTATTAGCAATCCGGGGAGGGTGTTAGTTTAGGGTTGTAGCTGCCTGGAGGTGAACTTTTAGTGCGGTTTTGAAGGAGGATAGAGATGCCCTTTCTTTTATACCTGTTGGGAGCGCATTCCACATTGATGTGGCATAGAAAGAGAATGAGTTAAGACCTTTGTTAGTTCGGAATCTGGGTTTAACGTGGTTAGTGTACCTTGAAGGTAGAAAAGCGCTATACAAGTATAACCCATTTATCATTCATTTACATACTAATCAAGTTTTGTGGGAGGTTGTGACGTCAGCTGCCTTCACTAAACCTGGGAACACGTCAACATTAGCTGACCACGGAAAACCGAGGCATTGATTGATTGATTAATCAATATCCACCTCGAATTCCATTCAGGCTATTAAAAGTGCAACATTATAAATCCAATCAAACAGCTTCAATAAAGGCTGCCAGTATGGGTGAGGGCCGACATCCGGGCAACTGAGCTACATACGGGTTCTTCGAGCCATAGCAACGAGACTGGCGTTGAAAACAAACCGTTGCCATTACTCTTTAACCTGTCGACCTACGCTGGTAAAACCCGTCATTCTGTCTCCAAAATGCCGAAAAACTGTGTTGTTTTTGGTTGTGCTAACCACAACTGGAAACAGGGAAAACAAAGGTTGTATTTTGTTCTGCCAAAGCGTGATAAAAGCCCACAGAGACGAGACAAATGGCTCGCAGCTTTACACCGGGAGAACGAGGACGGTTCCCACTGGAGTCCCCCAAAGTCCCGGGTCGTGTGTTCGGATCACTTCGTTTCTGGTAAATATAAGGAACAAAAATCCACCTTCTTAACCACAACTTGGCTATACCGTCCGTGCTAACGTTGTACTTGTTGAATTTGTACCTTATTACGTTCGACAGCTGAAGTTGTTGTTGTACAAAAATAACATGCGGTATATACTATATAGTCTAAAGCCTAGCTAGCTATTTTCGAAAACCGGACAACGAGAGGATACCAAAGGCAGCGTTATGGACACCACCGGGAAAACGTAAGCCAGGGCGGCCAAAGAACACCTGGCGAAGAACAGTTGTACTCAAACAATACATGTAGCCCTCAAATCTCTCAATATTTTATACACTAACACTTGATCTTGTTGTTGATAACTTCCGCGTCTCTTTCTTAGTAGCGCGCAGGCTAAGCTAACTAGCAAGCTGAGCTAAGCCTGAGAAGCTTTAAAGTTCACTGAGACGAGTCTGACGCAAATAATACATTTTCGTTTTTTCACACGACATGCGAATAAGTAAAAATGCGTAAATGAAGGATTTAACGCCGACTTCCAAGCCACAACGCTCGTTAAATGCTTTTTTCTGTCAATGCTGCGTTCGCTGTGAGCTGGTTTGTTTTCAACGAATTCCCGGTTGCTAGGGGATTTGGTAGGCGGAAGTGACGTAGGTCCGCTGGTTTGGTGCTGTCCTAAAGTCGCGGCCGCATTTCCCACGACACCAAAACGCACCATTGACCATATATAGACGCGACACCGGAAGTGAAACGGCGAGTTCATTTCCGCCTCCGGCGAACCAAACCGCCTCTGCCATGGCAACAAGCGGAGCTAACCTGTTCTTGTCGCTATTATTAATTAGCCTGGTTTCGGCGGGCGACGTCAAGTTAAAGTACAAAGCCGCCACCAAGCCTGTGAGGTTATTCACCGAGGAGGAGCTGAAGAGGTACGACGGAAGCCAGGTAGCGTATAACTGCCATTATGTCGCGTGTTTGTGCCGCAATTCCTCACCGCATGCTACGTCGCCAGGAGGGAGAGTCCATCTACATGGCGGTCAAAGGGGTGGTGTTCGATGTTACCAAGGGAAAAGGTGCTTTTATTTACCTCTAACCTCATACGTAATGACTCATTTCTACTTTTTATGTACGGTTTCAGAGTTTTATGGCAAAAACGCGGCATACAACGCCTTGGCTGGCAAGGACTCCACCCGAGCCGTAGCGAAGATGTCCCTCGACCCCGAAGACCTGACGTCAGATACCGTGAGATACCTTTTTATTGTGTCCTTTTTGTTTGTTGTTGTGCGTTAAAACCCCTCAGGATGTAGTTACGCTGCATTGTTCAAGTGACCCAGTTGTGACGTGTTCTGAACTCCTGTTTCAACGCCAGTCTGGTATTCTCAAACTTTTTTTTTAACCAAGTACCACCTTGTAAAAAAAACTTGGCCACCACCATAATGGCCAAAAATAAAATACAGTAGCGTAGTAGGCTTAAGTGTTCATCAAGTACCACCATAATGACATTAAAATACAGTAGTGTAGTAGACCTAAGTATTCATTAAGTACCACCATAATGACAACATTAAAATACAGTAGTGTAGTAGACCTAAGTATTCATTAAGTACCACCATAATGACAACATTAAAATATAGTAGTGTAGTACACATAAGTATTCATTAAGTACCACCATAATGACAACATTAAAATACAGTAGTGTAGTAGACCTAAGTATTCATTAAGTACCACCATAATGACAACATTAAATACAGTAGTGTAGTAGACCTAAGTATTCATTAAGTACCACCATAATGACAACATTAAAATACAGTAGTGTAGTACACATAAGTATTCATTAAGTACCACCTTAATGACATTAAAATACAGTAGTGTTGTAGACCTAAGTATTCATTAAGTACCACCATAATGACAACATTAAAATACAGTAGTGTAGTAGACCTAAGTATTCATTAAGTACCACCATAATGACAACATTAAATACAGTAGTGTAGTAGACCTAAGTATTCATTAAGTACCACCATAATGACATTAAAATACAGTAGTGTAGTAGACCTAAGTATTCATTAAGTACCACCATAATGACAACATTAAAATACAGTAGTGTAGTAGACCTAAATATTCATTAAGTACCACCATAATGACATTAAAATACAGTAGTGTAGTAGACCTAAGTATTCATTAAGTACCACCATAATGACAACATTAAAATACAGTAGTGTAGTAGACCCAAGTATTCATTAAGTACCACCATAATGACATCATTAAAATACAGTAGTGTAGTAGACCTAAGTATTCATTAAGTACCACCTTAATGACATTAAAATACAGTAGTGTAGTAGACCTAAGTATTCATTAAGTACCACCGCAATTACATTAAAATACAGTAGTGTAGTAGACCTAAGTATTCATTAAGTACCACCATAATGACATTAAAATACAGTAGTGTAGTAGACCTAAGTATTCATTAAGTACCACCATAATGACAACATTAAACTACAGTAGTGTAGTAGACCTAAGTATTCATTAAGTACCACCATAATGACAACATTAAAATACAGTAGTGTAGTAGACCTAAGTATTCATTAAGTACCATCATAATGACAACATTAAAATATGGTAGTGTAGTAGACCTAAGTATTCATTAAGTACCACCATAAAGACAACATTAAAATACAGTAGTGTAGTAGACCTAAGTATTCATTAAGTACCACCATAATGACAACATTAAAATACATTAGTGTAGTAGACCTAAGTATTCATTAAGTACCACCACAATTACATTAAAATACAGTAGTGTAGTAGACCCAAGTATTCATTAAGTACCACCGCAATTACATTAAAATACAGTAGTGTAGTAGACCTAAGTATTCATTAAGTACCACCGCAATTACATTAAAATACAGTAGTGTAGTAGACCTAAGTATTCATTAAGTACCACCATAATGACAACATTAAAATACAGTAGTGTAGTAGACCTAAGTATTCATTAAGTACCACCATAATGACATTAAAATACAGTAGTGTAGTAGACCTAAGTATTCATTAAGTACCACCATAATGACATTAAAATACAGTAGTGTAGTAGACCTAAGTATTCATTAAGTACCACCATAATGACAACATTAAAATACAGTAGTGTAGTAAACCTAAGTATTCATTAAGTACCACCATAATGACAACATTAAAATACAGTAGTGTAGTAGACCTAAGTATTCATTAAGTACCACCATAATGACATTAATATACAGTAGTGTAGTAGACCTAAGTATTCTTTCAAAATGTTACTTACTTCATGTATGCTTTTATTTTGAGACTGCATACTGATACCAGTTTCTTCTGAGCAATGTAATAATTTGGTGGTAAATGTATTTTCGGTGACAGACCGGCCTCACGAAGCAGCAGCTGGACTCCCTGGACAGCGTCTTTGAGGACACCTACAAAGCCAAGTATCCAATCGTTGGCTACACGGCAGCGCGCATCCTCAACGAGGACGGAAGCCCCAACGAGGACTTTAAACCTGAAGACCAGCCTCACTTTAAGATCAAAGACGAGTTTTAATCAATTTTTAAACTTTTGTACGCCTTTATCGAGTAGACCAGCTCTTCACTTTATAGACTAGTCAGTTTTTATTCCAATGGCCGAGCGTGGACAAAAGCGAAAGTTAGAACTGCACACATTAGACAATAAGTACCAAGCAGTCAAGGCGGTGGAAGGAGGAACTTCTCGGACTGCGGTGCAGGAACAGTTTCATGTCAAGCGCAACACTCTGAGCGGCTGGATCAAAAACTCCACCAAAATAAAAGAGCAATACGAGTCCGGAAACGCCAACTCCAACTGCAAGAAAATAAAGCTGGCCAAAAACCCCGATGTGGAGAAGGCCCTTTACTTGTGGTACTGTGACGTGCGGAAGAAACATCCCACGCTCCCACTTCGACGGGACTTGCTTTCGCAGAAAGCGGAACAGTTCGCCAGAGACCTCGGAGCCGCCAACTTCATCCCCTCAAATGGCTGGTTCACCCGTTTCAAGCAACGCTACAACTTGACATACAAGCGTGTATGTGGTAGAGACGGCAACGTGTCCCAGCTGGGGGACTGGAAAGCGCGCCTGGCAAAGATATTTTCGGACTACCAGCCCAGAGACATATACAACGCAGACGAAACTGCGCTCTTTTTCAAACGCACGCCGGATTACGCCAGCAACGGCCAATCGGCGGTCTGGGAGAAACAGCCTAAAGATCGCGTCACGCTGATGGTGTCGGCGAATATGGACGGCAGCGATAAAGTCCCTTTGTTCGTCGTTGGAAAGTCCCACGAGTGTTTGAAAGGCGTAGAACGTTTGCCTCTGCAATACGGGCACGATAAAAAAGCCCGGATGACTCCCGCCTTGTTCACCACGTGGCTTCAACAGCTGGACCGACACATGTTCCTTCAACAGCGCAAAATCGTTGTAATTGTCGACAACCGCTCGGCCCATCCACACGTGGAAGGTCTGCGAGCGGTAAAACTGGTCATCCTCCCCCCAAACTCCACGTCAGCCACCCGACCCGTGACTCGGGAGATCGTCCGCACGCTGAAATTTCACTACAGAAAAATGCTGACCAAGAAAAAGGTGGCATTCCTCCGAGCTAATGAAACATTCACGCCAGATCTCCTCGGAGCCATGTACTCACTGAGGAAGGCTTGGGAGACCATAAAACCGGAAACCATCCGTAATTGTTTTTTCCGGGCCTTCACCGCCGACGGCAAAGATGACGCAAAAGCTTTTGAGGGCTCGCAGCCGGAAGATGAGGAGGAAGATGACACGCCCTTTTACTCTGCCACCGGACTGGGCAAGAAAGACTTCAAGGAAAGGTGTAACCCTCGGGAAGAGGATTTGGAATGTTCCGGACCCCGCGCCGACGAGGACATTCTAACGTCTGTGGCAAGGAAGCAGGACGATACGGTCGATGCCGAGGACGAAGACACTGACGCCGACTCCACAGCGCCGACCATGAAAGATGCGCTACGAGCTGCGGAAGTGCTCCGAAAATTTGCCATGGTAAACAACGACGAAGAACTGTTGAAAAACACTGAAAATGTGAGCGATATATTGCTAAAGAAGCAATTAATTAATTACCATTAATAATGTTCAGGCTTGAGAGGGTGAATACCAGTTTAAAGGCCTACTGAAATGAATTTTTTATTTATTTAAACGGGAATAGCAGATCCATAGGCAGCACGGTGGAAGAGGGGTTAGTGCATATGCCTCACAATACGAAGGTCCTGAGTAGTCGTGAGTTCAATCCCGGCCTCGGGATCTTTCTGTGTGGAGTTTGCATGTTCTCCCCGTGACTGCGTGGGCTCCCTCCGGGTACTCCGGCTTCCTCCCACCTCCAAAGACATGCACCTGGGGATAGGTTGATTGGCAACACTAAATTGGCCCTAGTGTGTGAATGTTGTGTGAATGTTGTCTGTCTATCTGTGTTGGCCCTGCAATGAGGTGGCGACTTGTCCAGGGTGTACCCCGCCTTCCGCCCGATTGTAGCTGAGATAGGCTCCAGCGCCCCCCGCAACTCCGAAGGGAATAAGCGGTAGAAAATGGATGGATGGATAGCAGATCCATTCTATGTGTCATACTTGATCATTTCGCGATATTGCCATATTTTTGCTGAAAGGGTTTAGTAGAGAAAATCGACGATAAAGTTCGCAACTTTTGCTCGCTGATTAAAAAAAGCCTTGCCTGTACCGGAAGTAGCGTGACGTGGCAGGTTGAAGGACTCCTCACATTTCCCCATTGTTTACACCAGCAGCGAGAGCGATTCGGACCGAGAAAGCGACGATTACCCCATTAATTTGAGCCAGGATGAAAGATTTGTGGATGAGGAACGTGAGAGTGAAGGACTCGAGTGCAGTGCAGGACGCATCTTTTTTCGCTCTGACCGTAACTTAGGTACAAGCTGGCTCATTGGATTCCACACTCTCTCCTTTTTCTATTGTGGATCACGGATTTGTATTTTAAACCACCTCGGAAACTATATCCTCTTGAAAATGAGAGTCGAGCACGCGAAATGGACATTTAAAGTGACTTATCTCCAAGACAATACATCGGTGACACACTTAGCTACTGAGCTAACGTGATAGCATCGTTCTCAAATGAAGATAGAAACAAAAGAAATAAACCCCTGACTGGAAGGATAGACAGAAGATCAACAACACTATTAAACCATGTACATGTAACTACACGGTTACATCAACCGCCGTGCTCACCTGCGTTCCAGCGATCGACGGCGCGGCGAAGGACACCCATCATCGACAAAGCTCTGTAGCATGAGCTAACGTGATAGCATCTGTCTCAAATGCAGATAGAAACAAAAGAAATAAACCCCTGACTGGAAGGATAGACAGAAGATCAACAATACTATTAAACCATGTACATGTAACTACACGGTTAAAAATTCTCAGCCTGGTAAGGCTTAACAATGCTGTTGCTAACGACGCTAAGGCTAATTTAGCAACTTAGCAACCGGACCTCACAGAACTATGATAAAAACATTAGCGCTCCACCTACACCAGCCAGCCCTCATCTTCCCATCAACAGCCGTGCTCACCTGCGTTCCAGCGATCGACGGCGCGACGAAGGACTTCATCCGTGGGTTTGGCGGCTAGCATCGGCTAGGCGTCTGCTAAGTAAGTAGTCCTTGTTGTGTTGCTGTAAGTATTGTACTTAGCCGCTAATACACCGATCGATCCCACCTACAACGTTCTTCTTGGCAGCCTCCATTGTTCATTAAACAAATTGCAAAAGATTCACCAACACAGATGTCCAGAATACTGTGGAATTTTGTCGAAGAAAACAAGAGGTTTTTGTATCGGGTCCGATGATAAGTTAACCCGGCCTTATTGGCATGTGTTGCAATGTTAAGATTTCATCATTGATATATAAACTATCAGACTGCGTGGTCAGTAGTAGTGGCTTTCAGTAGGCCTTTTACGGCTCCTATGGTTTCCGGCTCACATAAAGGGCAGTTAATTGGCCGATCAGCTGGCAAAGCGGACATTAACGTTAGAGCAGCACAGAGAGGTACTTCTCAGTAAGCCTGAGGCAACGTCATTGAGTAAAGGACATCTTTTGAAAGAGTGGCAATCCCATTGGGACATGACTACAACACGAGGACACTTGCATGCAATACAGAACACAGTAGGAGTGGGAAGAACTGTAAGGGAGAGCATTAAAGAAGAAGGGCTTAGGACATTGCACCTTATCAACAAGGACAAGGACGTTGGAAGACATGGACAGAAGAAGGTTACTCTCAAAGGGGTACTAAGCAGGAACCAGAACATTTTAGGGAAGTTTCTAGAAGAGGTGGGTTTATGGTATATAATTTAGTATGAAAAGGTGTATGTACGCTGAACAAAAATAAACGCAACACTTGTTTTTGCTCCCATTTTTCACGAGTCGAACTCAAATATGTAACATTTTTACTATATACACAAAAGACCCGTTCCTCGCAAATATTTAAAGTTAAGTTAAAGTTAAAGTACCAATGATTGTCACACACACACTAGGTGTGGTGAAATTTGTCCTCTGCATTTGACCCATCCCCTTGATCACCCCCTGGGAGGTGAGGGGAGCAGTGGGCAGCAGCGGTGCCGCGCCCGGGAATCATTTTGGTGATTTAACCCTCAATTCCAACCCTTGATGCTGAGTGCCAAGCAGGGAGGTAATGGGTCCCATTTTTATAGTCTTTGGTATGACTCGGCCGGGGTTTGAACTCGCAACCTACCCATCTCAGGGCGGATATTGTTCACAAATCTGTGTTAGTGGGCATTTCTTCTTTGTCAAGATAATCCATCCCACCTCACAAGTGTGGCATATGGAGATGCTTATTTAACAGCATGATTATTGCACAGGTGTGCCTTAGGCTGCCCACGATAAAAGGCCACTCTAAAATGGGCAGGTTTATTACACGACACAATGACACAGACGTCGCAAGTTTGGAGGGGGCGTGCAGTTGGCGTGCTGACAGCTGTCGCCCGTGAATTGAATGTTCATTTCTCTAACATAAGCCGTCTCCAAAGGCATTTTTAGAGAATTTGGCAGTACATCCTACCAGCCTCACAAGCCCAGCACCTCCATGATCGTCTGAGACCAGCCACCCGGACAGCTGCTGCAACAATTGGTTTGCATAACCAAAGCATTTGTGCACAAACTGTGAGTAACCTTGTCAGTCAGAAAGTATTTGTTTGGCCAAAAAGTAAATGTGCAGTCAATGTCTATTTTTTGGTGATGTTGACAACCGCTTACGTCTACTTCCTTGGTTCACTTACAGCGGTCTCAGTGCATCAGGTCCGTTCTGAAACCTGTACTATTACATGTGCTATACTTGCTAGTATCGTCTCGTTCAGTAGTGGAGCTCCTTTGCTCACGTGACATCATACAGGGCACACTATTGGCTGATGGCGGACCAATCACAGAACACTCTTGTCTGATTGGCTCAGCCACACTGAGCCTCCTGTGTGCCACAGCTCCATGTTGGCTCTGCTGTTTTTCAGATAACGTTTTTAGTCATTTTAATCAATTCAGTGTCTTCCAAATGTTGTGCGCCTTCTAAGACTTTGGGCACAGGAAGCTGTTTAAGATCGAAGTAAAGGGGAACCGCACCATTGCTGTGCTAAAAGAAGCTGGCTTGGCTACCTTCGGTTCCTACTCGGGTTGTACGCTATGCCGGTACTAATGAATTAAAGAAAGTACTACACTGCCATTAATAAATACTGATGTTAGTGCCTATGTTAGCTGTATTAGCCTACTATCAAAATGACTTTAAAAGTCTTATATAATGTAATAATGAAGACAACACATGATGTAAGTGTCTATTAGCTACATTAGCCTACTATCAAAATTACTTAAAAATTGTCTTATATAAGTGTTATAATGAAGACAACGCATGATGTAAGTGTCTATTAGCCTACTATCAAAATGATTTTAAAAGTCATATAAAAGTGTTATATAGAAGACAATACCTGATGTGTCTATATTAGCCTACTATCAAAATGACTTTAAAAGTCTTATATAATGTAATAATGAAGACAACACATGATGTAAGTGTCTATATTAGCTATATTAGCCTACTATCAAAATGACTTTAAAAGTCTTATATAATGTAATAATGAAGACAACACATGACGTAAGTGTCTATATTAGCTATATTAGCCTACTATCAAAATGACTTTAAAAGTCTTATATAATGTAATTATGAAGACATCACATGATGTAAGTGTCTATATTAGCCTACTATCAATATGACTTTAAGTCTTATATAAGTGTTATAATGAAGACAACACATGGCATAAGTGTCTATATTAGCTATATTAGCCTACTATCAAAATGACTTTAAAAGTCTTATATAATGTAATTATGAAGACATCACATGATGTAAGTGTCTATATTAGCCTACTATCAATATGACTTTAAGTCTTATATAAGTGTTATAATGAAGACAACACATGGTGTAAGTGTCTATATTAGCCTACTATCAAAATGACTTTAAAAGTCTTATATAAGTGTTATAATGAAGGCAACACATGATGTAAGTGGCTATATTAGCCTACTATCAAAATGACTTTAAAAGTCTTATATAATGTAATAATGAAGACAACACATGACGTAAGTGTCTATATTAGCTATATTAGCCTACTATCAAAATGACTTTAAAAGTCTTATATAAGTGTTATAATGAAGGCAACACATGATGTAAGTGTCTATATTAGCCTACTATCAAAATGACTTTAAAAGTCTTATATAATGTAATAATGAAGACAACACATGACGTAAGTGTCTATATTAGCTATATTAGCCTACTATCAAAATGACTTTAAAAGTCTTATATAATGTAAAAATGAAGACAACACATGACGTAAGTGTCTATATTAGCTACATTAGCCTA
>NC_084753.1:41463255-41495755 GCF_033978785.1 Entelurus aequoreus
ACAAAGCTACGAACAATGGGAGACGGGGCTTTGTGCTCCGCCGCTCCCAGTCTGTCGAACTCTCTCCCTGACCACCTGAGGGCACCACAGACTGTGGATGCTTTTACAAAAGGCTTAAAAACCCTTCTTTTTTAAAAAAGCCTTTTTTTTTTAGATATAGGCATACTAGTTTTAGCTATTTGGCTGTTCTAGTTTTTACTTTTAGGGAGATAGTGAGCAATTATAGTTTATGAACAAACCGCTGCCACGTTAAAAGGCAATTATTGACACAGTCAGGACGTGACGGATCAATACAAGAAATGTGTTGGAGTCGGAAGAGCATTGTTGCTAACAGGAGAAGAGCTAACCTCCTCCAACGTCCGAGGACAAAGCTACGAACAATGGGAGACGGGGCTTTCTGCTCCGCCGCTCCCAGTCTGTTGAACTCTCTCCCTGACCACCTGAGGGCACCACAGACTGTGGATGCTTTTACAAAAGGCTTAAAAACCCTTCTTTTTAAAAAAGCCCTTTTTTTTTTTAGATATAGGCATACTAGTTTTAGCTATTTGGCTGTTCTAGTTTTTATTTTTAGGGAGATAGTGAGCAATTATAGTTTATGAACAAACCGCTGCCACGTTAAAAGACAATTATTGACACAGTCAGGATGTGACGGATCAATACAAGAAATGTGTCGGAGTTGGAAGAGCATTGTTGCTAACAGGTGAAGAGCTAACCTCAGAGGACAAAGCTACGAACAATGGGAGACGGGGCTTTCTGCTGTCTGTCGAACTCTCTCCCTGACCACCTGAGGGCACCACAGACTGTGGATGCTTTTACAAAAGGCTTAAAAACCCTTCTTTTTAAAAAAGCCCTTTTTTTTTTAGATTTATGCATACTAGTTTTAGCTATTTGGCTGTTCTAGTTTTTATTTTTAGGGAGATAGTGAGCAATTATAGTTTATGAACAAACCGCTGCCACATTAAAAGGCAATTATTGACACAGTCAGGACGTGACGGATCAATACAAGAAATGTGTCGAGTCAGAAGAGCATTGTTGCTAATAGGAGAAGAGCTAACCTCCGAGGACAAAGCTACGAACAATGGGAGACCGGGCTTTCTGCTCCGCCGCTCCCAGTCTGTCGAACTCTCTCCCTGACCACCTGAGGGCACCACAGACGGTGGATGCTTATACAAAAGGCTTAAAAACCCTTCTTTTTAAAAAAAACTTTTTTTTTTAGATATAGGCATACTAGTTTTAGCTATTTGGCTGTTCTAGTTTTTACTTTTAGGGAGATAGTGAGCAATTATAGTTTATGAACAAACCGCTGCCGCATTAAAAGGCAATTATTGACACAGTCAAGACGTGACGGATCAATACAAGAAATGTGTCGGAGTCGGAAGAGCATTGTTGCTAACAGAAGAGCTGAACCTCCTCCAACCTCCAAAGACAAAGCTACGAACAATGGGAGACCGGGCTTTCTGCTCCGCTGCCCCCAGTCTGTGGAACGCTCTCCCTGACCACCTGAGGGCACCACAAACTGTGGATGCTTTTACAAAAGGCTTAAAAACCCTTCTTTTTAAAAAAGCCCTTTTTTTTTATAGATATAGGCATACTAGTTTTAGCTATTTGGCTGTTCTAGTTTTTATTTTTAGGGAGATAGTGAGCAATTATAGTTTATGAACAAACCGCTGCCACATTAAAAGGCAATTATTGACACAGTCAGGACGTGACGGATCAATACAAGAAATGTGTCGAGTCAGAAGAGCATTGTTGCTAACAGGAGAAGAGCTAAACCTCCTCCAACGTCCGAGGACAAAGCTACGAACAATGGGAGACGGGGCTTTCTGCTCCGCCGCTCCCAATCTGTCGAATGCTCTCCCTGACCACCTGAGGGCACCACAAACTGTGGATGCTTTTACAAAAGGCTTAAAAACCCTTCTTTTTAAAAAAGCCTTTTTTTTGTAGATATAGGCATACTAGTTTTAGCTATTTGGCTGTTCTAGTTTTTACTTTTAGGGAGATAGTGAGCAATTATAGTTTATGAACAAACCGCTGCCGCATTAAAAGGCAATTATTGACACAGTCAAGACGTGACGGATCAATACAAGAAATGTGTCGGAGTCGGAAGAGCATTGTTGCTAACAGGAGAAGAGCTAAACCTCCTCCAACGACCGAGGACAAAGCTACGAACAATGGGAGACGGGGCTTTCTGCTCCGCCGCTCCCAATCTGTCGAACTCTCTCCCTGACCACCTGAGGGCACCACAGACTGTGGATGCTTTTAAAAAAGGCTTAAAAACCCTTTTTTTTTAAAAAGCCTTTTTTTTTTAGATATAGGCATACTAGTTTTAGCTATTTGGCTGTTCTAGTTTTTACTTTTAGGGAGATAGTGAGCAATTATAGTTTATGAACAAACCGCTGCCACATTAAAAGGCAATTATTGACACAGTCAGGACGTGACGGATCAATACAAGAAATGTGTCGGAGTCGGAAGAGCATTGCTGCTAACAGGAGAAGAGCTAACCTCCGAGGACAAAGCTACGAACAATGGGAGACGGGGCTTTCTGCTCCGCCGCTCCCAGTCTGTGGAACGCTCTCCCTGACCACCTGAGGGCACCACAGACTGTGGATGCTTTTAAAAAAGGCTTAAAAACCCTTTTTTTTTAAAAAAGCCTTCTTTTTTTTTAGATATAGGCATACTAGTTTTAGCTATTTGGCTGTTCTAGTTTTTATTTTTAGGGAGATAGTGAGCAATTATAGTTTATGAACAAACCGCTGCCACATTAAAAGGCAATTATTGACACAGTCAGGACGTGACGGATCAATACAAGAAATGTGTCGGAGTCGGAAGAGCATTGCTGCTAACAGGAGAAGAGCTAACCTCCGAGGACAAAGCTACGAACAATGGGAGACCGGGCTTTCTGCTCCGCCGCTCCCAGTCTGTGGAACGCTCTCCCTGACCACCTGAGGGCACCACAGACTGTGGATGCTTTTAGAAAAGGCTTAAAAACCCTTCTTTTTAAAAAAGCCTTTTTTTTTTAGATATAGGCATACTAGTTTTAGCTATTTGGCTGTTCTAGTTTTTACTTTTAGGGAGATAGTGAGCAATTATAGTTTATGAACAAACTGCTGCCACATTAAAAGGCAATTATTGACACAGTCAGGATGTGACGGATCAATACAAGAAATGTGTTGAAAGAGCATTGTTGCTAACAGGAGAAGAGCTAACCACCTCCAACCTCCGAGGACAAAGCTACGAACAATGGAAGACGGGGCTTTCTGCTCCACCGCTCCCAATCTGTCGAACTCTCTCCCTGACCACCTGAGGGCACCACAGACTGTGGATGCTTTTACAAAAGGCTTAAAAACCCTTTTTTTTAAAAAAGCCCTTTTTGTTTTAGATATAGGCATACTAGTTTTAGCTATTTGGCTGTTCTAGTTTTTATTTTTAGGGAGATAGTGAGCAATTATAGTTTATGAACAAACCGCTGCCACGTTAAAAGACAATTATTGACACAGTCAGGACGTGACGGATCAATACAAGAAATGTGTCGGAGTCGGAAGAGCATTGTTGCTAACAGGAGAAGAGCTAACCTCCGAGGACAAAGCTATGAACAATGGGAGACCGGGCTTTCTGCTCCGCCGCTCCCAGTCTGTGGAACGCTCTCCCTGACCACCTCAGGGCACCACAGACTGTGGATGCTTTTACAAAAGGCTTAAAAACCCTTATTTTTTTAAAAAACCCTTTTTGTTTTAGATATAGGCATACTAGTTTTAGCTATTTGGCTGTTCTAGTTTTTACTTTTAGGGAGATAGTGAGCAATTATAGTTTATGAACAAACCGCTGCCGCATTAAAAGGCAATTATTGACACAGTCAGGACGTGACGGATCAATACAAGAAATGTGTTGAAAGAGCATTGTTGCTAACAGGAGAAGAGCTAACCTCCTCCAACGTCCGAGGACAAAGCTACGAACAATGGAAGACGGGGCTTTCTGCTCCGCCGCTCCCAATCTGTCGAACTCTCTCCCTGACCACCTGAGGGCACCACAGACTGTGGATGCTTTTACAAAAGGCTTAAAAACCCTTATTTTTAAAAAAGCCCTTTTTTTTTTAGATATAGGCATACTAGTTTGAGCTATTTGGCTGTTCTAGTTTTTATTTTTAGGGAGATAGTGAGCAATTATAGTTTATGAACAAACCGCTGCCACATTAAAAGACAATTATTGACACAGTCAGGACGTGACGGATCAATACAAGAAATGTGTCGGAGTCGGAAGAGCATTGTTGCTAACAGGAGAAGAGCTAACCTCCTCCAACCTCCGAGGACAAAGCTACGAACAATGGGAGACGGGGCTTTCTGCTCCGCCGCTCCCAGTCTGTCGAACTCTCTCCCTGACCACCTGAGGGCACCACAGACTGTGGATGCTTTTAAAAAAGGCTCAAAAACCCTTCTTTTTAAAAAAAGCCTCTTTTTTTTTTAGATATATGCATACTAGTTTTAGCTATTTGGCTGTTCTAGTTTTTATTTTATTTGTTTTATTCATTATCTTTTTCTTTTTTTTTAATACACTGTAGCACTTTGAGGTTGTTTACTCAATGTAAAGTGCTTTTTACAAATAAAATCTACTATTATTGTTATAAGAGCTGAATGGTCACATGACCTTTCTCCGCAGGTTAATGTCCGCATCACCACCATGGACGCCGAGCTGGAGTTTTCCTTCCATCCCAACACCACGGGGAAGCAGCTCTATGACCAGGTCTGCAATAACCACCCCATCCATCCATTTGCTACTGCTTGTCCCTCTTGGAGCCTATCATACGAGATGTATTTCAGGAAACTGCCCAAGTTGTATCCAACCAGCACTCAACAATAACAGTTTCGCGTTTAAAAATTGTACCCGTATTTTCCGGACTATAGAGCGCACCCACTGAATTTTAAAGAAACATTTTTTTATTATATATTTTATACATTGTAAAATGAATAGCAACGTTAGCTCGATTTGTTGTGTAGCTACCTTAGCCTTCCAATGCAAGACAACAGCGCACCGTCCTGCGGCAAAATAAAGAATGATTTTCCTACAAACTACCGTGTTTTCCAGAGTATAGAGCGCACCGGGATATAAGGTGCACCCACAACATTTTTAAAAAAAAGTTTCCCCCCCGTGTATTAGCCGCACCGGACTATAAGCCGCAGATATGATACGTTGTGAAATTAGTTATTTACGCAGAAATATTCTGTAAATGTTTATTTACATACCGTAATTGTTTCCAAACGGTCCTTGTAACACGGCAGTAAAACGGCTGATCAAACAAAACAAAAGCTATCTCTCGTACATTAGCTGCACCGGACTATAAGCCGCAGATATAATACGTTGTGAAATGAGTTCTTTACGTAGAAATATTCTGTAAATGTTTATTTACATACCTTAAGTGTTTCCAAACGGTCCTTGTAACACGGCGGTAAAACGGCTGATCAAACAAAACAAAAGCTAGCTCTCGTACATTAGCCGCACCGGACTATAAGCCGCAGATATAATACGTTGTGAAATGAGTTCTTTACGTAGAAATATTCTGTAAATGTTTATTTACATACCGTAATTGTTTCCGAACGGTCCTTGTAACACGGCAGTAAAACGGCTGATCAAACAAAACAAAAGCTAGCTCTCGTACATTAACCGCACCGGACTATAAGCCGCAGATATAATACGTTGTGAAATGAGTTCTTTACGCAGAAATATTCTGTAAATGTTTATTTACATACCTTAAGTGTTTCCAAACGGTCCTTGTAACACGGCGGTAAAACGGCTCATCAAACAAAACAAAAGCTAGCTCTTGTATATTAGCCGCACCGGACTATAAGCCGCAGATATAATACGTTGTGAAATGAGTTCTTTACGTAGAAATATTCTGTAAATGTTTATTTACCTACCTTAATTGTTTCCAAACGGTCCTTGTAACACGGCGGTAAAACGGCCGATCAAACAAAACAAAAGCTAGCTCTCGTACATTAGCCGCACTGGACTATAAGCCGCAGATATAATACGTTGTGAAATGAGTTCTTTACGCAGAAATATTCTGTAAATGTTTATTTACATACCTTAATTGTTTCCAAACGGTCCTTGTAACACGGCAGTAAAACGGCTGATCAAACAAAACAAAAGCTAGCTCTCGTACATTAGCCGCACCGGACTATAAGCCGCAGATATAATACGTTGTGAAATGAGTTCTTTATGCAGGAATATTCTGTAAATGTTTATTTACATACCTTAATTGTTTCCAAACGGTCCTTGTAACACGGCAGTAAAACGGCTGATCAAACAAAACAAAAGCTAGCTCTCTTACATTAGCCGCACCGGACTATAAGCCGCAGATATAATACGTTGTGAAATGAGTTCTTTACGCAGAAATATTCTGTAAATGTTTATTTACATACCTTAATTGTTTCCAAAGCGGTCCTTGTAACACGGTGGTAAAACGGCTGATCAAACAAAACAAAAGCTAGCTCTCCAATCAGCTAAACAGACTCAATAACTCCGCGGTGACGTTTTGGTGAATTTACTGAGGAATCTGTGAAACTGAAACAATACAAAAATAATGTCATTGTAAGTTAATAACACTAACACGGGACACTCGTAAACGTGTTAGCATAATAGCTAATGCGAACGACGCTAGCTTCATTAGATTACGATACCACGTACAAATACATAGACATGGGACGGTTTAGTGAGTATAAGCAGTTTTAGTTATATTGTAAAACTTACAAAACGTTGCTGGGAGTGATGAATGTAGACTTCGTACGAGTAGAAACGCTATGGACGGCTAGAAGACTGAACGGCACCGTACTTCCGGTTGAAAGCACTAAACGGAAGGACACTGCAGCACCCGCAGTGAGCCAACCCGTCCAAAACGTAGCACCAGTCATCTTACTCTGGATTTTTGATCTTTTTCAAAAAATTACAGTGCTAAAATAAAAAAATAAAAATAAAACCGTTTAACTAAATTGAATATGTTTTGTTGGTTGAACTGTGAATACAATTAAAGTGCAAATGAAAATACAGCTTCACCACTTTAGTCATCATTTTTTCACTTGAGAAACGTTTCCATGACTTTAGCTCCAGACTTCTTCTGTTTGTTTGATATTGTCATCACTGCCACAAGTGGTGTAAAGGTGTATTGCAACGGAGAAACACCATATTTTTGGAAGTAGAACATAAAGCTGAGAGAGAATTGAACTATACCAGGGGTCACCAACCTTTTTGAAAGCAAGAGCTACTTCTTGGGTACTGATTAATGCGAAGGGCTACCAGTTTGATACACACTTAAATAAATTGCCAGAAATAGCCAATTTGCTCAATTTACCTTTTAACTCTGTTATTATTAATAATTAATGATATTTACACTTAATTGAACGGTTTAAAAGAGGAGAAAACACGAAAAATATGACAATTACATTTTGAAACATAGTTTATCTTCAATTTCGACTCTTTAAAATTCAAAATTCAACCGAAAAAAAGAAGAGAAAAACTAGCTAATTTGAATCTTTTTGAAAAACTTAAAAAAAGAATTTATGGAACATCATTAGTAATTTTTCCTGACTAAGATTAATTTTAGAATTTTGATGACATGTTTTAAATACGTTGAAATCCAATCTACACTTTGTTAGAATATATAACAAATTGGACCAAGCTATATTTCTAACAAAGACAAATCATTATTTCTTCTAAGATTTTCCAGAACAGAAATTTTAAAAGAAATTCAAAATACTTTGAAATAAGATTTAAATTTGATTCTACAGATTTTCTAGATTTGCCAGAATATTTTTTTTAAATTTTAATCATAATAAGTTTGAAGACATATTTCACAAATATTCTTCGTCGAAAAAACAGAAGCTAAAATGAAGAATTAAATTAAAATTTATTTATTATTCTTTACAATAAAAAAAAAAAATTTACTTGAACATTGATTTAAATTGTCAGGAAAGAAGAGGAAGGAATTTAAAAGGTAAAAAGGTATATGTATTTAAAAATCCTAAAATCATTTTTAAGGTTGTATTTTTTCTCTAAAATTGTCTTTCTGAAAGTTATAAGAAGCAAAGTAAAAAAATGAATGAATTTATTTAAACAAGTGAAGACCAAGTCTTTAAAATATTTTCTTGGATTTTCAAATTCTATTTGAGTTTTGTCTCTCTTAAAATTAAAAATGTCGGGCAAAGCGAGACCAGCTTGCTAGTAAATAAATACAATTTAAAAAATAGAGGCAGCTCACTGGTAAGTGCTGCTATTTGAGCTATTTTTAGAACAGGCCAGCGGGCTACTCATCTGGTCCTTACGGGCTACTTGGTGCTCGCGGGCACCGCGTTGGTGACCCCTGAACTAGAGGAACTAAAGCCTCTGACAAAGCAACAAGACTAAAAGCTGATTGGTTGGAATCCATGGGGGAGATGGAGAGTAAGTAAGAGGGCGGGGCTTAAGAGTCCAAAATTCATGATAAGGGATTTAAGTATGACTGTTTTTATCTCAGGTGGCCAGGACCATCGGCCTGCGCGAGACTTGGTACTTTGGGCTCCAGTTTGTGGACGGCAAAGGTTTCCTCATGTGGCTCAACTCTGATAAGAAGGTCGCTTTTTTTTTACGACTTTTTATGACATCCAACCCCAAGCCTGCATCCCATAATAAGTCTCCTCTCGGCCCCAGGTCATGTCCCAAGACGTGAAGAAGGAGACCCCCCTGCAGTTCAAGCTGAGGGCCAAGTACTACCCGGAGGACGTGTCCGAGGAGCTGATCCAGGACGTGACCCGGAGGCTCTTCTACCTGCAGGTGAAGGAGGACGTCCTGGGGGAGGAGGTCTACTGCCCGCCCGAGTCCGCCGTCCTGCTGGCGTCCTACGCCATCCAGGCCAAATACGGCGAATACAAGAAGTCGGTGCACCACAACGGTTACATGTCCTCGGAGCGCCTGCTGTCCCGCAGGTGAGACAACAACAACAACAACAACAACAACAACAACACAATTCCTGAAAGAATTGCGTGTGAATGCTCCAATGCTGAAGTTGAAGTGAAATGCTGACAGAATGTAGTATGAATGTAAGAATAGTTTGAATGTTGGAATGGTTTGAATTTCCAGGAAAACCGGAATTTGCTTTGGAACTTGGGGAAGTGTTAGTTTGAATGTCCAGGATGAGTGGAATGGTTTGAATCGGTTGAAAAATGTGGGAATTGTGCAACTTGGAAAAATGTCCCATTCATTTCAATGGGAACTTCCTGGAAATTTTGGGAAAAGCGGGATTTTTTGGAAAATGATTAGGAGCATGAATGTCCTGAATGAGCTGAATTGGTTGGTGTTGGAATTGTTTAAATGTGTCAGGAAATGTTGAAGTAGTAACAGTTTTTTAATTGAAAAATGGTATGACAGAATTTGGGGGAAATTGGAAATTTTTTAAGTTCTTAAACCAACTTGTTTTTTTGTCCTGACTAAGAGGAATGTTTTGAACGGTTGAAATGGGTTGAAAAATGTGAAAGGAGTCATCGCACTAAAAAATGTTAGAAATAAGGTTAGGAAAAAAAACAGGAATTCCTGGAAATTTGTTGAACGTGGGAAAATGGTTGTTTGAATTCCCAGGATGAGTGGAATGTGTTGATGTTGGAATGGTTTGAATCGGTTGAAAAATGTGGGAATTGTGCAACTTGGAAAAATGTCCCATTCATTTCAATGGGAACTTCGTGGAAATTTTGGGAAAAGCGGGATTTTTTTTTGAATGATTAGAATTAGAACGAATGTCTTGAACGAGCTGAATTGGTTGGTGTTGGAATTCTTTAAATCGGTCAAGAAATGTTGAAGTAGTCAGTTTTTTTAATTGAGAAATGGTAAGGTGGAATTTTGGGAAAACCGGGAATTTTTCAA
This sequence comes from Entelurus aequoreus, assembly GCF_033978785.1. Lineage (NCBI taxonomy): Eukaryota > Metazoa > Chordata > Actinopteri > Syngnathiformes > Syngnathidae > Entelurus > Entelurus aequoreus. The sequence goes on from NC_084753.1 coordinate 41,473,135, forward strand.
GTCCTTAAACCAACTTGTTTTTTTGTCCTGACTAAGAGGAATGTGAAAGGAGTCATCGCACTAAAAAAGGTTGGAAATAAGGTTAGGAAAAAACAGGAATTCTTGGAAATTTCTGAAATGTGGAAAATTTCCAGGATGAATTGAATGTGTTGAAGGTGAAATGGTTTGAATTGGTTGAAAAGTGTGGGAATTGTGGAAGTTTGAAAAATGGATAATTAATTTTGAATCAGAATCAGAAATATTTCAATAATCCCAGAGGGGGAAGGGAACATGTCCCTAAAAACTGTGAATTCTAGGAAATCCGGGAATTTTTTTCTATTTGTGGAAAGAGAGCACTCAATTCCTGAACAGGCTGAATATTTTGAAGTTGGAACGGTTTGAATCGGATAAAAAATGTGGGGGTTGTGGAACTTTGAAAAATGTCAAATTCTTTGCAATGGGAATTTCATGGAAATTTGGGAATTTTAGGAAAAGCGGGAATATTTGAATGTTTTTAATGAGTTGAAATGGTTGGTGTTGGAATTTTTCAAATCGGTCGAGAAATGTTGAAGTAGTAACATTTTAATGGAGAAATAGTATTACGGAATTCTTGGAATTACGGAATTCTTGGAATTACGGAATTCTTGGAATTTTAGGAAAACCGGGAATTTTTCCAGTTCAAAAAACAACTTTGTTTTTTGTCCTGAGTAAGAGGAATGTTTTGACGGTGGAACGGTTGAAATGGGTTGAAAAATGTGAAAGGAGTCATCACACTACAAAAGGTTGGAAATAAGGTTGGGAAAAAACAGGAATTCCTGGAAATTTCTTGAACATGGAAAAATGGTTGTTTAAATTTCCAGGATGAATTGAATGTGTTGAAGGTGGAATGGTTTGAATCGGTTGAAAAATGTGGGAATTGTGGAAGTTTGAAAAATGGATCATTCATTTTGAATGGGGAACATGTCTCTAAAAACTGGGAATTGTAGGAAATCCGGGAATTTTTTTTATATTTGTTGATAGGGAGCTCACAATTCCTGAACAGGCTGAATATTTTGAACGGTTTGAATCGGATAACAAATGTGGGAGTTGTGCAACTTGGAAAAATGTCCCATTCATTTCAATGGGAACTTCCTGGAAATTTGGGGAAAAGCGGGATTTTTTAGAAAATGATTAGGAGCATGAATGAGCTGAATTGGTTGGTGTTGGAATTGTTTAAATCGGTCAAGAAATGTTGAAGTAGTCACAGTTTTTTAATTGAGAAATGGTATTAGGGAATTTCGGGAAAACCGGGAATTTTTCAAGTCCTTAAACCAACTTGTTTTTTTGTCCTGACTAAGAGGAATGTGAAAGGAGTCATCGCACTAAAAAAGGTTGGAAATAAGGTTAGAAAAAAACTGGAATTCTTGGAAATTTCTGAAATGTGGAAAATTTCCTGGATGAATTGAATGTGTTGAAGGTGAAATGGTTTGAATTGGTTGAAAAGTGTGGGAATTGTGGAAGTTTGAAAAATGGATAATTCATTTTGAATCAGAATCAGAATCAGAAATATTTCAATAATCCCAGAGAGGGAAGGGAACATGTCCCTAAAAACTGTGAATTCTAGGAAATCCGGGAATTTTTTTCTATTTGTGGAAAGAGAGCACTCAATTCCTGAACAGACTGAATATTTTGAAGTTGGAACGGTTTGAATCGGATAAAAAATGTGGGGGTTGTGGAACTTTGAAAAATGTCAAATTCTTTTCAATGGGAATTTCATGGAAATTTGGGAATTTTAGGAAAAGCGAGAATATTTGAATGTTTTTAATGAGTTGAAATGGTTGGTGTTGGAATTTTTCAAATCGGTCGAGAAATGTTGAAGTAGTAACATTTTAATGGAGAAATAGTATTACGGAATTCTTGGAATTTTGGGAAAACCGGGAATTTTCCAGTTCATAAAAACAAATGTGTTTTTTTTGTTCTGACGAAGAGGAATGTTTTGATGCTGGAACAGTTGAAGTGGGTTGAAAAATGTGGAAGGAGTAGTCGCCAGAAAAAAGGGTGAAAATAGCGTTTGGAAAACCGGGAATTCTAGCAATTCCTGGAATTGTTTTGAACTTGAAAAAAGAATAGTTTGAATGTGCAGGATGAGTGGAATACGTTGAAGGTGGAATGGTTTGAAAAATGTGGGAATAGTGGAAGTGTGAAAAATCAATGGGAACTTCCTGGAAATTTGGGAATTTGGAGAAAAGCGGGATTTTAAAAAAAATGATTAGGAGCATGAATGTCCTGAATGAGCTGAATTGGTTGGTGTTGGAATTGTTTAAATCGGTCAAGAAATGTTGAAGTAGTAACAGTTTTTTAATTGAGAAATGGTATTAAGGAATTTCGGAAAAACCGGGAATTTTTCAAGTCCTTAAACCAACTTGTTTTTTTTGTCCTGACTAAGAGGAATGTTTTGACGGTGGAACGGTTGAAATGGGTTGAAAAATGTGAAAGGAGTCATCGCACTAAAAAAGGTTGGAAATTAGGTTAGAAAAAAACAGGAATTTTTTGGAATTTCGGGAATTTTCCAGTTCATAAAAACAAATTTGTTTTTTGTCCTGACTAAGAGGAATGTTTTGATGCTGGAACAGTTGAAGTGGGTTGAAAAATGTGGAAGAAGAAGTCGCCAGAAAAAAGGGTGAAAATAGCGTTTGGAAAACCGGGAATTCTAGCAATTCCTGGAATTTTTTTTTAACTTGGAAAATGTTGAAGGTGGAATGGTTTGAATTGGTTGAAGGTGGAATGGTTTGAATCGGTTGAAAATTGTGGAAATGTTGGAAGTTTGAAAAAATGGCAGATTCATTTTGAATGGGAAAAATGTCCCGGAAAACCTGAAATTCTGGGAAATCTGGGAATTTTGGGGATTTTTCAATGGAAAGCCCGCAATTCCCCAATAGGCTGAACAGTTTGAAGTTGGAACGGTTTGAATCGGATAACAAATGTGGGAGTTGTGGAACTTTTAAAAATGCTTCATTGATTTCAATGGGAATTTAATGGAAATTTGGGAATTTCGGGAAAAGCAGGAATTTTTTGGAAAATGCTAAAAAAAAAAATATGAATGTTCTAAATGAGTTGAAATAATTAATGTTGGAATTTTTCAAATCGGTCGAGAAATGTTGAAGTAGTAACATTTTAATTGAGAAATAGTATTACGGAATTCTTGGAATTTTGGGAAAACCGGGAATTTTTCCAGTTCAAAAAACAACTTTGTTTTTTGTCCTGAGTAAGAGGAATGTTTTGACGGTGGAACGGTTGAAATGGGTTGAAAAATGTGAAAGGAGTCATCACACTACAAAAGGTTGGAAATAAGGTTGGGAAAAAACAGGAATTCCTGGAAATTTCTTGAACATGGAAAAATGGTTGTTTAAATTTCCAGGATGAATTGAATGTGTTGAAGGTGGAATGGTTTGAATCGGTTGAAAAATGTGGGAATTGTGGAAGTTTGAAAAATGGATCATTCATTTTGAATGGGGAACATGTCCCTAAATACTGGGAATCTAGGAAATCCGGGAATTTTTTTTATATTTGTTGATAGGGAGCTCACAATTCCTGAACAGGCTGAATATTTTGAAGTTGGAACGGTTTGAATCGGATAACAAATGTGGGAGTTTTGGAACTTTGAAAAATGTCCAATTCATTTCAATGGGGATTTTGGGAAAAGAGGGAATTTTTGGGAAAATGCTAAAACATGTGGATGTTTTGAATTTCGGGAAAACCGGGAATTATTCCAGGTCAAAAACAACTTCATTTTTGTCCTGATTAACGTTTGGTGTTGGAGTTTTTCTAATCGGTCGAGAAATGTTGAAGTCGTTACATTTTTATTGAGAAATGGTATTCCTGGAAAACCGGGAATGTATTAAGTTTTTAATACAACTTGGTTTTTTTTCCTGACTAAGAGGAATGTTTTGACGGTGGAACGGTTGAAATGGGTTGACAAATGTGAAAGGAGTCATCGCGCTAAAAAAGGTTGGAAATAAGGTTAGAAAAAAAACAAGAATTCCTGGGAATTTGTAGAACGTGGAAACATGGTTGTTTGAATTTCCAGGATGAGTTGAATGTGTTGGAGGTGGAATGGTTTGAATAGGTTGAAAAATGTGGGAATTGTGGAAGATGGAAAAATGGATCATTCACTTTAAATGGGGAAAATTGTCCTAAAAACTGTGAATTCTCGGAAATCCGGGAATTTTTTTATAATTGTTGAAGTAGAGCACACAATTCATGAACAGGTGGAATATTTTGAAGTTGGAATGGTTTGAATCGGATGAAAATGTGGGAGTTGTGAAACTTTGAAAAATGTCCCATTCTTTTCAATGGGAATTTCAAAGAAATTTTGGGATATCGGGAAAAGCAGGAATTTTTTTCAAAATGCTAAAAAAATTGTGAATGTTCTGAATGAGCTGAGATGGTTGGTGTTGGAATTTTTCAAATCGGTAGTAACATTTTTTTTATTGAGAAATGGTATTACAGAATTCCTGGAATTTTGGGAAAACCGGGAATTATTCCAGTTTTTAAAAAAATTCATTTTGTCCTGTTTAAGAGGAATGTTTTGACGGTGGAATGGTTGAAGTGGGTTAAAAAATGTGGAAAGAGTAGGCGCCAGAAAAAAGGGTGAAAAAAGGTTTTGGAAAAAAATGGAATTCTGGGAATTCCTGGAATTTTTTTTTAACTTGGAAAATGTTACAGGTGCAATGGTTTGAATTGGTTGAAGGTGGAATGGTTTGAATCGGTTGAAAAATGTGGAAATGGTGGAAGTTTGAAAAATTGTCCGATTCATTTTGAATGGGAAAAATGTCCCGGAAAACCTGAAATTCTGGGTAATCTGGGAATTTTGGGGATTTTTCAATGGAAAGCCCGCAATTCCCCAATAGGCTGAACAGTTTGAAGTTGGAACGGTTTGAATCGGACTACAAATGTGGGAGTTGCGGAACTTTTAAAAATGTTTCATTGATTTCAATGGGAATTTAATGGAAATTTGGGAATTTCGGAAAGCAGGAATTTTTTGGAAAATGCTAAAAAAAATAAATATGAATGTTCTAAATGAGTTGAAATGGTTGGTGTTGGAATTTTTCAAATCGGTTGAGAAATGTTGACATTTTGAATTGAGAAATGGTATTACGGCATTCCTGGTATTTCGGTAAAACCGGGAATTTTTCAGTTCAAAACACAACTTCGTTTTTTTTCCTGACTAAAAGGAATGTTTTGATGCTGGAACGGTCGAAGTGGGTTGAAAAATGTGGAAGGAGTAGTCGCCAGAAAAAAGGGTGAAAAAAAGGGTTTGGAAAAAAAACGGCAATTCTGGGAATTCCCGAAAAAAAATGTAACTTGGAAAAATGATAGTTTGAATGTCCAGGATGAGTGGAATGAGTTGTAGGTGGAATGGTTTGAATCGGTTGAAAAATGTGGAAATGGTGGAAGTTTGAAAAATGGCCGATTCATTTTGAATGGGAAAAATGTCCCGGAAAACCTGGAATTCTGGGAAATCTGGGAATTTTTGGAATTTGTCAAGGGAAAGCAGAAGGTAGAGGTAGAGCGCGGCAAAATATGGAGAAGAAGAAGAAGAATAAATAGATTAATTTTGGTGTAGAAAACATTATTGTGTGAATGTTTTGGAACATTCACACAATAATAATAAATAGATGCATTTTGTGCAGAAAACTTTGGAGCATTCACACAATAAATAGATGAATTTTGTGTAGAAAACTTTGGAGCATTCACACAATAAATAGATGAATTGTGTGTAGAAAACATTGGAGCATTAACACAATAAATAAACTAATTTTGTGTAGAAAACTTTGGAGCATTCACACAATAAATAGATGAATTTTGTGTAGAAAACTTTGGAGCGTTCACACAATAAATAGATGAATTTTGTGTAGAAAACTTTGGAGCATTCACACAATAAACAGATGAATTTTGTGTAGAAAACAGTGGAGCGTTCACACAATAAATAGATTAATTTTGTGTAGAAAACTTTGGAGCATTCACACAATAAACAGATGAATTTTTTTGTGGAAAACTTTGGAGCATTCACACAATAAATAGATGAAATTTGTGTAGAAAACTTTGGAGCATTCACACAATAAATAGATGAATTTTGTGTGGAAAACTTTGGAGCATTCACACAATAAATAGATGAAATTTGTGTAGAAAACTTTGGCGCATTCACACAATAAATAGATGAATTGTGTGTAGAAAACTTTGGAGCATTCACACAATAAACAAATACATTTTGTGTAGAAAAATTTGGAGCGTTCACACAATAAATAGATGAATTTTGTGTAGAAAACTTTGGAGCATTAACACAATAAATAGATTAAATTTGTGTAGAAAACTTTGGAGCATTCACACAATAAACAGATACATTTTGTGTAGAAAACTTTGGAGCGTTCACACAATAAATAGATGAATTTTGTGTAGAAAACTTTGGAGCATTAACACAATAAATAGATGAATTTTGTGTAGAAAACTTTGGAGCATTCACACAATAAATAGATGAATTTTGTGTAGAAAACCACACAACAACACCACTAACCCGTCTGCCTCCTCAGAGTCCTGGAGCAACACAGTCTGTCCAAGGAGCAGTGGGAGGACAAGATCCAGGTCTGGCACGAGGAGCACGGATGCATGTTGAAGTAAGTCTTTGTCTGGTCAACCTTTACCAGGAGTGGGCCGATCCGATATGGATAACGGTCTGATATCGGCAGATATCGGCTTGCCTCTAAATCTCCAACATGAGCTCCGATGCGAGCAGTTAACGTGGAAATATCCGCCGACAAGCGCACGCGTGGGATCTTCTCCAGAATTTTAGTGGTGGTGGGCTGTAGGCTGCGAGGAGCGAGCAGCTACACAACAGCCAAGCGCACAAGAGCACACAAGCTAGGCATACGTAATGAGTGTCCCTTATTGAACAATACCACAGTCTAAAATGCCATTTGTCAACGTAAGCAAGCATCGGGTAATGACAGTCGCATATTACTTACACGGGCCTATCAGGGAGTATCCAGTAACAAACGTGTCCGCATCATGCAACTTACCATGAATTATGAACTACTGTTACCAAATAGGCGTCGCCAAACCACAAACGAACACTGTCAGGCTCAAACACTGATGACATCTATTAAACGAGACAAGAAGCAAGGAATTAAACAGAGACAGAATTCAATTCGGCTCAATTTGAGGAGAAACGTCTGCGCTGTACTCTTGTGCAGTCTCCAGCACACTCTGGGGAAAGATTGTACGCCACCTCTTTTTATTTTGGACTTTCCCTGTTTACATAACAACAGCTGTTTCTAAAGGAATGGGGGAGGGGTGGGGGGGGTATGTAAACAGCCATTGTTTTCGGTCACGTTAACACAAAAGAAAAAGACGCCTCGGGCTTGGACTGGTCCTGGATCGAGCTTGAGCAGGTCTTGAATCAAAATAGATAACCCCCTCCCGTCTCTTCCCATCGTACACAGCGGAATTTTCCAAGCCTTTGGCTTGGTGCAACAAAGACAGCTTTCGTCTGTTCACTGGGAACTCAGAGAACGGAACGTTTTTTGATAATTTAGATACAATTTTTCTGACAAACACGTCACTTCAAAAGCAAAACCCGTGTGATTGATTGATTGATTGATTGATTGATTGATTGATTGATTGATTGATTGATTGATTGATTGAAACTTTTATTAGTAGATTGCACAGTACAGTACATATTCCGTACAATTGACCACCAAATGGTCACACCCGAATAAGTTTTTCAACTTGTTTAAGTCGGGGTCCACTTAAATCAATTCCTGGTAAATGGTGAAGTTTTATTTAAATTAAATTAATGTATTCATTGTATTGTATTATATTTTGTTTAAATTAAATTAATGTATTCATTGTATTTTATTATATTTTATTTAAATTATTTAAAAAAAGTGCTGCTAGGATCCCGATGAGAGTGCGGAAATACGACCACATCACACCAATTCTCAAATCCCTTCACTGGCTTCCTGTCCCACTCAGGATTGAATACAAAGTCTCCCTACTAACCCACCTGTGCCTCCATGGTAATGCCCCCCCCCCCCTCCCCCCACCTCAAAGAACTACTCACCCCCAAATCCTCCACACGACACCTCCGCTCCGGACAGACTAACCTCCTCCAACCTCCCGAGGACAAAGCTAAAAACAGTCTGTGGAACGCTCTCCCTGACCACCTGAGGGCACCACAGACTGTAAATGCTTTTAAAAAAGGCTTAAAAACCCTTCTTTTTTTTAAAAAACTTTTTTTTAGATATATGCATACTAGTTCTAACTATTAGGCTGTTCTAGTTTTCATTTTTATTTATTTTTATTATCTTTTTATTGTTTTTTTTAATACACTGTAGCCCTTTGAGGTTGTTTACTAAATGTAAAGTGCTTTTTACAAATAAAATATATTATTATTATTTTATTTTTTATTATTAAATTAAAATTAATGTATTCATTGTATTTTATTCTATTTTATTTAAATTAAATTAAGTTTACCAGCTGGTAAACTTGACAGCTGGTTTACCAGTAACAACCAAATTTGAGCTGGACCCCACTAAGTAGAAAAACAAAAAAACACACACCGGCTCGCCCACTCTTTGCCTTCGTCAGGACACATTCAGGGCCTCACAGACAGTCGGAAATGGTATGCACGTTTCCTCCACACCTGTGTTAAAAACAAATCTCTCGTAGTTCCGTTAAAACACTCAGGTTTACCCGAACCGCTCCCTAAAGTCCATCCTTAAACATTCTGACGTGACTTTGCCCCTCGCCCGCAGGGAGGAGGCCATGATCGAGTACCTGAAGATCGCCCAGGACTTGGAGATGTACGGCATCAACTACTTTGAGATCAAGAACAAGAAGAACACCGACCTGTGGTTGGGCGTGGACGCTCTGGGCCTCAACATCTACGAGAAGGAGGACAGGTGGGAACTAAACATTTGTTTGGGGAGCGTTGACCCGGTGGCACACCTTTCGGTCGTTCACCTCCTCTTCCTCCCGACCGCCATTTGTTAGGGGAGGCCGTTGAACTCTTGCATTTGGTTCTACTAGACTACAAGCAACGTTCTCACCTTTGTTTGGGTTAGAGCACCAATCCATGGGACTTGTTCATTTTTTTCCAGGATGACCCCTAAGATCGGATTCCCCTGGAGTGAAATCAGGAACATTTCTTTCAACGATAAGAAGTTCATCATCAAGCCCATTGACAAGAAGTCCCCTGTAAGTACCGTGTGGGCCTGTACACCCAAAACCTGGGAAGTTGTCACCTTGTGTAAATGGTAAATAAAAACAAAATACAATGATTTGCGAATCCTTTTCAACTTATATTCAATTGAATAGACTCCAAAGACAAGATATTTAACGTTGGAACTGGTAAACTTTGTTATTTTTTGCAAATATTAGCTCATGCCTGCAACATGTTTCAAAAAAGCTTGCACAAGTGGCAAAAAAGACTGAGAAAGTTGAGGAATGCTCGTCAAAACACTTATTTGGAGCATCCCACAGGTGAACAGGCTAATTGGAAAATGGTTGGTGTTGGAATTTTTCGAATCGGTAGCAACATTTTTTTTATTGAGAAATGGTATTACAGAATTCCTGGAATTTCGGGAAAACCGGGAATTATTACAGTTAAAAAAAAAACTTTGTCCTGATTAAGAGGAATTTTTTGACGGTGGAATGGTTGAAGTGGGTGGAAAAATGTGGAAAGAGTAGGCGCCAGAAAAAGGGTGAAAAAAGGTTTTGAAAAAAATGGAATTCTGGGAATTCCTGGAATTTTTTTTGAACTTGGAAAATGTTGAAGGTGGAATGGTTTGAATCAGTTGAAAGATGTGGAAGATGGAATTTCAAGGAAATTCGGGAAAAGCTGGAATTTTTTTCAAAATGCTAAAAAAAATGGTTGGTGTTGGAATTTTTCAAATCGGTAGTAAAAAAAAATTATTGAGAAATGGTATTACAGAATTCCTGGAATTTCAGGAAAACCGGGAATTATTCCGGTTAAAAAAAACACGTCATTTTTGTCCTGATTAAGAGAAATGTTTTGACGGTGGAATGGTTGAAGTGGGTTGAAAAATGTGGAAAGAGTAGGCGCCAGAAAAAAGGGTGAAAAAAGGCTTTGAAAAAAAAAAGAATTCTGCGAATTCCTGGAATTTTTTGGAACTTGGAAAATGTTGAAGGTGGAATGGTTTGAATTGGTTGAAAAATGTGGAAGATAGAAAAATGGATCATTCATTTTGAATGGGGGAAATGTCCCTAAAAACTGGGAATTCTCGGAAATCCGGGAATTTTTTTTTATAATTGTTGAAGTAGAGCACACAATTCATGAACAGGCGGAATATGTTGAAGTTGGAACGGTTTTAATTGGATGAAAAATGTGGGAGTTGTGGAACATTGGAAAATGTCAATTCTTTTCAATGGGAATTTCAAGGAAATTTTGGGAAAAGCGGGAACTTTTTTCAAAATGGTAAAAAATGTGAATGTTCTGAATGAGTTGAAATGGTTGGTGTTGGAATTTTTCAAATCGGTAGTAAAAAATTCTTTATTGAGAAATGGTATTACAGAATTCCTGGAATTTCGGGAAAACCGGGAATTATTCCAGTTAAAAAAAAACTTCATTTTTGTCCTGTTTAAGAGGAATGTTTTGACGGTGGAACGGTTGAAGTGGGTTGAAAAATGTGGAAAGAGTAGGCACCAGAAAAAAGGGTGAAAAAAGGTTTTGGAAAAAAATGGAATTCTGGGAATTCCTGGAATTTTTTTTTAACTTGGAAAATGTTGAAGGTGGAATGGTTTGAATCGGTTGAAAATTGTGGAAGATGGAAAAATGGATCATTCATTTTGAATGGGGAAAATGTCCCTAAAAACTGGGAATTCTCGGAAATCCGGGAATTTTTTAAATAATTGTTGAAGTAGAGCACACAATTCATGAACAGGCGGAATATGTTGAAGTTGGAACGGTTTTAATCGGATGAAAAATGTGAGAGTTGTGGAACTTTGAAAAATTTCTCATTCTTTTCAATGGGAATTTAAAGGAAATTTTGGGAAAAGCGGGGATTTTTTTTAAAATGCTAAAAAAAAAAAGGGAATGTTCTGAATGAGTTGAAATTGTTGGTGTTGGAATTTTTCAAATCGGTAATAAAAAATTTTATTGAGAAATGGTATTACAGAATTCCTGGAATTTCGGGAAAACCGGGAATTATTCCAGTTAAAAAAAACTTCATTTCTGTCCTGATTAAGAGAAATGTTTTGACGGTGGAACGGTTGAAGTGGGTGGAAAAATGTGGAAAGAGTAGGCGCCAGAAAAAAGGGTGAAATTTTTTTGTTTGAAAAAAATGGATTTCTGGGAATTCCTGGAATTTTTTTTTGGAACTTGGAAAATGTTGAAGGTGGAATGGTTTGAATCGGTTGAAAAATGTGGAAGATGGAAAAATGGATCATTCATTTTGAATGGGGAAAATGTCCCTAAAAACTGGGAATTCTCGGAAATCCGGGAATTTTTTTTTACAATTGTTGAAGTAGAGCACACAATTCATGAACAGGCGGAATATGTTGAAGTTGGAACGGTTTTAATCGGATGAAAAATGTGGAAGTTGTGGAACTTTGAAAAATTTCTCATTCTTTTCAATGGGAATTTAAAGGAAATTTCGGGAAAAGTGGGAATTTTTTTCAAAATGCTAAAAAATGTGAATGTTCTGAAGGAGTTGAAATGGTTGGTGTTGGAATTTTTCAAATCGGTAATAACATTTTTTATTGAGAAATGGTATTACAGAATTCCTGGAATTTCGGGAAAACCGGGAATTATTCCAGTTCAAAAAAAACGTCATTTTTGTCCTGTTTAAGAGGAATGTTTTGACGGTGGAACGGTTGAAGTGGGTTGAAAAATGTGGAAAGAGTAGGCACCAGAAAAAAGGGTGAAAAAAGGTTTTGAAAAAAAATGGAATTCTGGGAATTCCTGGAATTTTTTGGAACTTGGAAAATGTTGAAGGTGGAATGGTTTGAATCGGTTGAAAAATGTGGAAGATGGAAAAATGGATCATTCATTTTGAATGGGGAAAATGTCCCTAAAAACTGGGAATTCTCGGAAATCCGGGAATTTTTTTTTATAATTGTTGAAGTAGAGCACACAATTCATGAACAGGCGGAATATGTTGAAGTTGGAACGGTTTTAATCGGATGAAAAATGTGAGAGTTGTGGAACTTTGAAAAATGTCCCATTCTTTTCAGTGGGAATTTCAAGGAAATTTCGGGAAAAGCGGGAATTTTTTTCAAAATGCTAAAAAAAATGTGAATGTTCTGAAGGAGTTGAAATGCTTGGTGTTGGAATTTTTCAAATCGGTAGTAACATTTTTTATTGCGAAATGGTATTACAGAATTCCTGGAATTTCGGGAAAACCGGGAATTATTCCAGTTAAAAAAATAAAACATTTTTTTTCCTGATTAAGAGGAATGTTTTGACGGTGGAACGGTTGAAGTGGGTTGAAAAATGTGGAAAGAGTAGGCACCAGAAAAAAGGGTGAAAAAAGGTTTTGAAAAAAAATGGAATTCTGGGAATTCCTGGAATTTTTTTGGAACTTGGAAAATGTTGAAGGTGGAATGGTTTGAATCGGTTGAAAAATGTGGAAGATGGAAAAATGGATCATTCATTTTGAATTGGGAAAATGTCCCTAAAGACTGTGAATTCTCGGAAATCCGGGAATTTTTTTTATAATTGTTGAAGTAGAGCACACAATTCATGAACAGGCGGAATATGTTGAAGTTGGAACGGTTTTAATCAGATGAAAAATGTGGGAGTTGTGGAACTTTGAAAAATGTCTCATTCTTTTCAATGGGAATTTAAAGGAAATTTCGGGAAAAGCGGGAATTTTTTTCAAAATGCTAAAAAATGTGAATGTTCTGAATGAGTTTAAATGGTTGGTGTTGGAATTTTTCAAATCGGTAGTAACATTTTTTTTTGAAAAATGGTACTGCAGAATTCCTGGAATTTCGGGAAAACCGGGAATTATTCCAGTTAAAAAAAAAACTTCATTTTTGTCCTGATTAAGAGGAATGTTTTGACGGTGGAACGGTTGAAGTGGGTTGAAAAATGTGGAAAGAGTAGGCGCCAGAAAAAAGGGTGAAATTTTGTTTTGAAAAAAATGGAATCCTGGGAATTCCTGGAATTTTTTGGAACTTGGAAAATGTTTAAGGTGGAATGGTTTGAATCGGTTGAAAAATGTGGAAGATGGAAAAATGGATCATTCATTTTGAATGGGGAAAATGTCCCTAAAAACTGGGAATTCTCGGAAATCCGGGAATTTTTTTTATAATTGTTGAAGTAGAGCACACAATTCATGAACAGGCGGAATATGTTGAAGTTGGAACGGTTTTAATCGGATGAAAAATGTGGGAGTTGTGGAACTTTGAAACATTTCTCATTCTTTTCAATGGGAATTTAAAGGACATTTTGGGAAAAGCGGGAATTTTTTTCAAAATGCTAAAAAATCTGAATGTTCTGAATGAGTTGAAATGGTTGGTGTTGGAATTTTTCAAATCGGTAGTAACATTTTTTATTGCGAAATGGTATTACAGAATTCCTGGAATTTCGGGAAAACCGGGAATTATTCCAGTTAAAAAAAACTTCATTTTTGTCCTGATTAAGAGGAATGTTTTGACGGTGGAACGGTTGAAGTGGGTTGAAAAATGTGGAAAGAGTAGGCGCCAGAAAAAAGGGTGAAAAAAGGTTTGGAAAAAAAATGGAATTCTGGGAATTCCTGGAATTTTTTGGAACTTGGAAAATGTTGAAGGTGGAATGGTTTGAATCGGTTGAAAATGTGGAAGATGGAAAAATGGATCATTCATTTTGAATAGGGAAAATGTCCCTAAAAACTGGGAATTCTAGGAAATCCGGGAATTTTTTTTATAATTGTTGAAGTAGAGCACACAATTCATGAACAGGCGGAATATGTTGAAGTTGGAATGGTTTTAATCGGATGAAAAATGTGGGAGTTGTGGAACTTTGAAAAATGTCCCATTCTTTTCAATGGGAATTTAAAGGAAATTTCGGGAAAAGCAGGAATTTTTTTCAAAATGCTAAAAAATGTGAATGTTCTGAAGGAGTTGAAATGGTTGGTGTTGGAAATTTTTCAAATCGGTAGTAACATTTTTTATTGAGAAATGGTATTACAGAATTCCTGGAATTTCGGGAAAACCGGGAATATTTCCAGTTAAAAAAAACTTTATTTTTGTCCTGATTAATAGAATTTTTTTGACGGTGGAACGGGTGAAGTGGGTTGAAAAATGTGGAAATAGTAGGCGCCAGAAAAAAGGGTGAAAAAAGGTTTTGAAAAAAAATTGAATTCTGGGAATTCCTGGAATTTTTTGGAACTTGGAAAATGTTGAAGGTGGAACGGTTTGAATCGGTTGAAAAATGGGGAAATGGTGGAAGTTTGAAAAATGGCTGATTCATTTTGAATGGGAAAAATGTCCCGGAAAACCTGGAATTCTGGGAAATCTGGGAATTTTGGGGTTTGAAGTTGGAACGGTTTGAATCGGGTGAAAAATGTGGGAGTTGTGGAACTTTTAAAAATGTTTCACTGATTTCAATGGGAATTTCATGGAAATTTGGGGAAAAGCGGGAAATGATTGGGTATAAAAGCAGCTTCCGTGAAATGCTCAGTCATTCACAAACAAGGACGGGGGTGAGGGTCACCACTTTGTCAACAAATGCCTGAGCAAATTGTTTAAGACTACATTTCTCAACCAGCTATTGCAAGGAATTTAGGGATTTCACCATCTACGCTCCGTAATATCATCAAAAGGTTCGGAGAATCTGGAGAAATCACTGCACGTAAGCGGCAAGGCCGAAAACCAACATTGAATGCCCGTGGCCTTCGATCCCTCGTCAGAAAGCGACATCAGTGTGTAAAGGATATCACCGCATGGGCTCAGGAACACTTCAGAAACCTCACTGTCAGTTACTACAGTTGGTTGCTACATCTGTAAGTGCAAGTTAAAACTCTACTATGCAAAGCCAACGCCATTTATCAACAACACCCAGAAACGCCGCAGGCTTCGCTGGGCCCGAGCTCATCTAAGATGGACTGATGCAACGTGGAAAAATGTTCTGTGGTCTGACAAGTCCACGTTTTAATTGTTTTTGGGAACGTCGTGTCCTCCGGACCAAAGAGGAGAAGAACCATCCGGATTGTTCTAGGTGCAAAGTGTAAAAGCCAGCATGTGTGATGGTATGGGGGTGTATTAGTGTGTGATGGTATGGGGGTGTATTAGTGTGTGATGGTATGGGGGTGTATTAGTGTGATGGTATGGGGGTGTATTAGTGTGTGATGGTATGGGGGTGTATTAGTGTGATGGTATGGGGGTGTATTAGTGTGTGATGGTATGGGGGTGTATTAGTGTGATGGTATGGGGGTGTATTAGTGTGTGATGGTATGGGGGTGTATTAGTGTGTGATGGTATGGGGGTGTATTAGTGTGATGGTATGGGGGTGTATTAGTGTGATGGTATGGGGGTGTATTAGTGTGTGATGGTATGGGGGTTTATTAGTGTGATGGTATGGGGGTGTATTAGTGTGATGGTATGGGGGTGTATTAGTGTGTGATGGTATGGGGGTGTATTAGTGTGATGGTATGGGGGTGTATTAGTGTGTGATGGTATGGGGGTGTATTAGTGTGTGATGGTATGGGGTTGTATTAGTGTGTGATGGTATGGGGTTGTATTAGTGTGTGATGGTATGGGGGTGTATTAGTGTGTGATGTAGGGGGGTGTATTAGTGTGTGATGGTATGGGGGTGTATTAGTGTGTGATGGTATGGGGGTGTATTAGTGTGTGATGGTAGGGGGGTGTATTATTGTGTGATGGTATGGGGGTGTATTAGTGTGTGATGGTATGGGGGTGTATTAGTGTGATGGTATGGGGGTGTATTAGTGTGTGATGGTATGGGGGTGTATTAGTGTGATGGTATGGGGGTGTATTAGTGTGTGATGGTATGGGGGTGTATTAGTGTGTGATGGTATGGGGGTTTATTAGTGTGATGGTATGGGGGTGTATTAGTGTGATGGTATGGGGGTGTATTAGTGTGTGATGGTATGGGGGTGTATTAGTGTGTGATGGTATGGGGGTGTATTAGTGTGTGATGGTAGGGGGGTGTATTAGTGTGTGATGGTATGGGGTTGTATTAGTGTGTGATGGTATGGGGGTGTATTAGTGTGTGATGTAGGGGGGTGTATTAGTGTGTGATGGTATGGGGGTGTATTAGTGTGTGATGGTATGGGGTTGTATTAGTGTGTGATGGTATGGGGGTGTATTAGTGTGTGATGTAGGGGGGTGTATTAGTGTGTGATGGTATGGGGGTGTATTAGTGTGTGATGGTATGGGGGTGTATTAGTGTGTGATGGTAGGGGGGTGTATTATTGTGTGATGGTATGGGGGTGTATTAGTGTGTGATGGTAGGGGGGTGTATTAGTGTGTGATGGTATGGGGGTGTATTAGTGTGTGATGGTAGGGGGGTGTATTAGTGTGTGATGGTAGGGGGGTGTATTAGTGTGTGATGGTATGGGGGTGTATTAGTGTGTGATGGTAGGGGGGTGTATTAGTGTGTGATGGTAGGGGGGTGTATTAGTGTGTGATGGTAGGGGGGTGTATTAGTGTGTGATGGTATGGGGGTGTATTAGTGTGTGATGGTAGGGGGGTGTATTAGTGTGTGATGGTATGGGGGTGTATTAGTGTGTGATGGTAGGGGGGTGTATTAGTGTGTGATGGTAGGGGGGTGTATTAGTGTGTGATGGTATGGGGGTGTATTAGTGTGTGATGGTAGGGGGGTGTATTAGTGTGTGATGGTAGGGGGGTGTATTAGTGTGTGATGGTATGGGGGTGTATTTGTGTGTGATGGTATGGGGGTGTATTAGTGACCAAGGATTTGACAATCATTGTATAGTGGATGGCAGGGTGTTTTCATATTACATTTAAATATCTGGCACTAAAATAAATAGCAGTTTGATTGGTGTCAATTGGTCGCCATCATGTGGACACTGTGAGTAACACAGGTTGATGTGTACTTTATTGAGAATGAGTGCACAGCATGTACTTATCTGACCCAATCCAAACAACAATGCAATGGAGGTGGTTAGTATTAGTTTAAGGGAGCGGCTCCACACTGTGTATGGACACACATAATTAGCTGACATATTATATAGTAGGCAATAGTGATCGCATGCTTTTTCGCGAAAATCGTCCGATACTGGTCAGGGGCAGGTCGATCGGCACAACCCTACTGGATGCAGTTGGGCAGCTAACGAGCTAATCACTTAAAACACGGCTAGCTAGCAAAGCTTACCCATCAAAAGTATTTATTTTTGACTTCCTAAAGTCAATAAGCACAGCATTTCTTTGTGATGTTTCAAACTAGCTTAGCGGTTAGCTTAGCTATGAGCGTGTCGACTCCTGGCTTGCTCTTGGCGTGTAGCATTTTTTCACCTTGTCCTCCATGTTTCTTAAAGATACTAAAAAAAAGCGGTTTATTTGCCGCAAAGCATTTTATTGAGTTTTTCTCTCTAAAGCCGACTCTTATCCGCCTGCCAGGACTTCATCTTCTACGCGCCGCGCCTGCGCATCAACAAGCGCATCCTGCAGCTGTGCATGGGCAACCACGAGCTGTACATGCGGCGCCGCAAGACCGACACCATCGAGGTGCAGCAGATGAAGGCCCAGGCCAAGGAGGAGAGGCTGCAGAAGAAGATGGAGAGGCAAGGGAAAAGTCTCTCCGTGGACTTGTGCCGACATGGCCTAACGTGTGCCGCGCCCTTAGGGACCAGCTGGAGGGCGAGAAGAAGAGGAGGGAGGCCATTGAGAAGGAGAAGGAGCAGATGGAGCGGGAGAAGCAGGACCTGATGATGAAGCTCCACCAGTACGAGGAGACCACCAAGAGGGCCGAGAGGGGTGAGAGAGTCCTGGAGGGGACGGGAATTCAACTCTGCTTTCTTCTGAACGGGTTCTGTTTGGATTCATGCTTGGTTTAACACACACACACATTCTTGTATTTCTTACCTTCTTGAGACCTCTGAAAAATGCCTACCTCTTTAGGACCACCCTTTCTAGATACTGTATATAAAGATTTGTATTTACAACATTAAGGGGGAGCCCTTCATATTTTTACACACACACACACACACACACTTAATTTAAATAAAATAAAATAAAATAAAATTAAATTAAATTAAATTAAATTAAATTAAAGGAAATGAAATAAAATGAAATGAAATAAGTCAATTTAATTTAATTTAAATGAAATAAATACATTTAATTATTTTATTTTATTTTATTTAAATTTGATTTAATTTAACTTAATTTAACTTAACTTAACTTAAATAAATTAATTAAATTTTTAATTTAAATAACATAAAATACAATTTAAATTAAATTAAATCAAATTAAATAAATGAATAATGTAATTTAAATAAAATAAAATAAGATAAAATAAAATTAATACTTTAATTTAAATGAAATAAAATTTAAAAAAATAAAATAAAATAAAATAAAGTATAACAAAATAAAATAAAATAAAATGAAATAAATTAATTTAATTTAATTTAAATGAATAAATAATACATTTAATTATTAAATGTAATTTAATATAATTTAAATTTGATTTAATTTAACTTAATTTAACGTAATTTAACGTAATTTAACTTAACTTAAATTAATTAATTAAATTTTTAATTTAAATAACATAAAATTCAATTCAATTCAATTCAATTCAATTAAATTAATAAATAATGTAATTTAATTTAAATAAAATAAGATAAAATAAAATTAATACTTTAAAATAAAATAAAATAAAATAAATACATTTAATTTAATTTAAATGAAATAAATACATTTAATTATTAAATTAAATTTAATATAATTTAAATTTGATTTAATTTAACTTAATTTAACGTAATTTAACTTAACTTAAATAAATTAATTACATTTTTAATTTAAATAACATAAAATTCAATTGAATTGAATTGAATTGAATTGAATTGAAAATTAATTTAATTTAGATAAAATAAGATAAAATAAAATTAATACTTTAATTAAAATAAAATAAATTAATTTAATTTAATTTAAATGAAATAAATACATTTAATTAAATTTAATATAATTTAAATTTGATTTAATTTAACGTAATTTAACTTAACTTAAATAAATTAATTTAATTTTTAATTTAAATAACATAAAATTAGATTCAATTAAATTCAATTCAATTCAATTCAATTCAATTGAATTGAATTAAATTAAATTAATAAATGTAATTTAATTTAAATAAAATAAGATAAAATAAAATTAATACTTTAATTAAAATATTAATTTAATTTAAGTATTAATTTAATTAAATAATTAATTTAATTTAAATGAAATAAATACATTTAATTATTAAATTAAATTTAATATAATTTAAATTTGATTTAATTTAACTTAATTTAACGTAATTTAACTTAACTTAAATAAATTAATTACATTTTTAATTTAAATAACATAAAATTCAATTGAATTGAATTGAATTGAAAATTAATTTAATTTAGATAAAATAAGATAAAATAAAATTAATACTTTAATTAAAATAAAATAAAATAAATTAATTTAATTTAATTTAAATGAAATAAATACATTTAATTAAATTTAATATAATTTAAATTTGATTTAATTTAACGTAATTTAACTTAACTTAAATAAATTAATTTAATTTTTAATTTAAATAACATAAAATTAGATTCAATTAAATTAAATTCAATTAAATTCAATTCAATTCAATTGAATTAAATTAAATTCAATTAAATTAATAAATAATGTAATTTAATTTAAATAAAATAAGATCAAATAAAATTAATACTTTAATTAAGATAAAATAAAATAAAATAAAATAAATTAAAGGGTCGTTGTCGCATAATTCTGCTATTGGACAAGCCAAACATCAAACGGCCATCCACGATGTCTGTGGAAGGTCAAACCAAACGTTGTGTCTTTGGCACACTTTGATGACATGGGCGCTTGTTGCAGAGCTCCAGGAGCAGCTGGACAGGGCTGTGAGGTTGGAGGAGGAGCGGAGGAAGGTGGAGCAGGAGGCGGCCCGGCTGGAGACGGAGAGGATGGAGGCCATCATCGCCAAGGAGGAGCTGGCCAGGCAGGCAGAGGACCAGATGAAGAGCCAGGAGCAGCTGGTGAGTCGCCGCTGTGCCTGACCTTGTGCTTTTCCAAAGAAGACGGTGACATCATGTGACCTTGCCCTGGAAATATTAGGCTACGGAGCTGGCCGAGTACAGCGCCAAGATCTTGCTGCTGGAGGAGGCCAAGCGGGTGAAAGAGGAGGAGGCGGACACGTGGCACGTCAAGGCTAAAGAGGTGGAGGAGAACCTGATGAAGACGCAGGAGGAGCTGCGCAACGTGATGACCAGCTCCAGCCCCGCCGCCGCCGCCCCACCGGCTTCCTCCTCCTCCTCCTCCTCGGACAGCGAAAGCGACCACGAGCACAGCGAGGAGAACAGCACCTACAGCGCCGAGCTCCACACGCAGGGCATCCACGACCACCGCCTGGAGGAGGAGAGGCTCACCGAGGCCGAGAAGAACGAGCGCCTGCAGGCCAAACTCAGGGTGAGTTTACCCTCCAAGTTCCATTCAGTCAGGTCTGTCGACCCCCAATTTACGATCTGTATTTTCTGGACCCAAAAGACCGGGTGATATCGAACTTTGAGTGTACTAACAGTGGTTGAGTTATTTTTAAAACAGCTCAGAATAACTTGACTGTAAAGGTTTTATGGTGGCCACAGTTTTACCCTGGAACAGATTATTTATGTTCATAATTTATGGGGACAAAGGAAATAATTATTGGACAATAATTTTTTTTCTGCAGGGTCACTGCACCAAATGGACTATTAAAGCTGTGTGCAGCGTTGAACGGGCCCTGGCCCCCGTTGCACCGCAGGGTTGACGCGAGTCGTGTTACATGTTTCGCCATACCTGACGCACCTGCAAATTATGGGGACTAAAAATAAAATAAAATAAAATAATTCAATTAAATTTAAATTAAAAACATTTTTTTTAAAATTAAAAATAAAATAAATAAATAAAATGAAATGAAATGAAATGAAATAAAATTAATACATTAATTTAAATAAAATAAAATAAAATAAAATAAAATAAATTAAATTAAAATAAATTAAAATAAATTAAAAAATAAATTAAATTAAATTAAATTGAATTGAATTAATTTAAATGAAATAAAATAAATACAATTAAATTAAATTAATTAAATTAAATTGAAATTGAAATTAAATTAAATTAAATTAAATTATGAATTTAATTTAATTTAAATTAAATTAAATTTAAATTAAATTAAATTATGAATTAATTTAAATTAAATTAAATACAACTAATTTAAATAAAATACAATTAAATTGAATTAAATTAATTACATTAAATTAAAATAAATTAAATTAAATTAAATTAAATTAGATTAAAATTAAACTAAATTAAATTATTAATTTTACTTAATTTAATTTAATTTAAATAAAATGATATACAATTAAATACTATAAGTTTAAATAAAATAAAATACAATTAATTTAATTTAATTAAAATTACATTAAATCAAATTTAATTTAATTTAATTTAATTTTATTTTATTTAATTTTATTTTATTTAAATAAAATAAAATAAAATAAAATAAAAACATGAATTTAATTAAAATAAAATAAAATAACATAAAATGCAATTGAATGAATAAATTAATTTAATTAAAATAAAATGAAATACAATTTAAGGAAATAAAATAAAATAGAATTAATTACGTAATTTAATTTAATTTAAATACAATAAAATAAAATAAAATAAAATAAATACATTCATTTAATTTAAATAAAATAAAATAAAATAAAATAAAATAAAAACAAAACCACTTCCGATTGCCGTCATCATTTTTAGCAATTAAAATCAAGATCTGAACGTGTGTTTTGTGGCGAAACCATCAGATCAAAGTTTGGCGCCATGCCACGCCCACATCCTGTCATTCACAAACCATTTTTTGCAATTAATCATCACCCATCAGTTTAGTATCTCTGATCACCTAAAGTGCAGAAATGACAGTTAGATTGGTGATGGCGTGGGGCAGTTTTTGCCACTAAGCTCCGCCCACTATGAGTAAGTAGGAACATGTACTGAATTGACCCATCGGGCACTTCAGGGTGTCATCATCATCATTTCTACCAAATAAGATCAAGAATTTGTGGAGCCGAGTTATTACGGTTTTGTGGCGACTCATCGGAGCAAAGTTTGGCGCCATACCACACCCACATCTAATGGCGCAGGAAAAATGTGTTCTCAATTGATCATCACCTACAGTATATGTCGCGGGGCTCGCTCTTACTTTAATAGCCAAAAATGGCCAACCGCCTGTTGTCCCCTGCCCCTCCAGGCCCTGAGCTCAGAGCTGGAAGAGTCCCGGGACCAGAGCAAGAAGACACAGAACGACCTGCAGCACGCCGACAACGTGCGAGTCGGCCGCGACAAGTACAAGACCCTGCGCCAGATCCGCCAGGGTAACACCAAGCAGAGGATCGACGAGTTCGAGGCCTTGTAGGAAGGAGGCGGCCAGGCGGGAGGT
>NC_084753.1:41500755-41515755 GCF_033978785.1 Entelurus aequoreus
TGTGGAGATACTTTAAAGTACCGTGTCATTTTTATTTCTTCTTATTTAGTTATAAATTATTTATTTTAGCACCGCCTAACTGCATGCACACACTAAAAAATTTAATTTTTAATTTAAATAACATAAAATACAATTTAAATTAAATTAAATTAAATAAATGAATAATGTAATTTAAATAAAATAAAATAAAATAAGATAAAATAAAATTAATACTTTAATTTAAATGAAATAAAATAAAATAAAACAAAACAAAATAAAATAAAATAAAATCAATTCTAAATTAATTTAATTTAAATGAAATAAATACATTTATTTATTTAATTTACTTTAATATAATTTAAATTTGATTTAATTTAACTTAATTTAACGTAATTTAACTTAACTTAAATAAATACATTTAATTTTTAATTTAAATAACATAAAATAAAATAAAATACAATTAAATTAAATTAAATAAATAAATAATGTAATTTAATTTAAATAAAATAAGATAAAATAAAATTAATACTTTAATTTAAATAAAATAAAAGGGTCGTTGTCGCATAATGATATTTTCACGCAATGTCTTTATGTAGTCTGGAGCAGCTGTTTAATTCAAGAAAACTAATTCTATTTTATTTTTCTTATGAGCAAATCTTTGTTTCTGATCAGCCTCTCACTTAATAAAAAGCTTATCAATACAAAGTTATCGTTGCCTTCAATATTGTTCTTACCTATTTTGTTCATACTTTCACAGATCATGTATACAGTATTACATATTTCAGGAAGCATTTTTATTGTACCTCGACTATCGAACAATATATGTGGAGATACTTTAAAGTACCGTGTCATTTTTATTTCTTATTATTTAGTTATAAATTATTTATTTTAGCACCGCGTAACTGCATGCACACACTAAAAAATTAAATTTTTAATTTAAATAACATAAAATACAATTTAAATTAAATTAAATTAAATTAAATAAATGAATAATGTAATTTAAATAAAATAAAATAAAATAAGATAAAATAAAATTAATACTTTAATTTAAATGAAATAAAATAAAATAAAACAAAACAAAACAAAACAAAAAATAAAAAATAAAATGAAATAAAATGAAATAAAATGAAATGAAATGAAATAAATTAATTTAATTTAAATGAAATAAATACATTTAATTATTTAATTTACTTTAATCTAATTTAATTTGATTTAATTTAACTTAATTTAACGTAACTTAACTTAAATAAATAAATTTAATTTTTAATTTAAATAACATAAAATAAAATAAAATGAAATAAAATACAATTAAATTAAATTAAATTAAATTAGATAAATAAATAATGTAATTCAATTTAAATAAAATAAGATAAAATAAAATTAATACTTTAATTTAAATAAAATAAAATAAAATAAAAGGGTCGTTGTCGCATAATGATATTTTCACGCAATGTCTTTATGTAGTCTGGAGCAGCTGTTTAATTCAAGAAAACTAATTATATTTTATTTTTCTTATGAGCAAATCTTTGTTTCTGATCAGCCTCTCACTTAATAAAAAGCTTATCAATACAAAGTTATCGTTGCCTTCAATATTGTTCTTACCTATTTTGTTCATACTTTCACAGATCATGTATACAGTATTACATATTTCAGGAAGCATTTTTATTGTACCTCGACTATCGAACAATATATGTGGAGATACTTTAAAGTACCGTGTCATTTTTATTTCTTATTATTTAGTTATAAATTATTTATTTTAGCACCGCGTAACTGCATGCACACACTAAAAAATTTAATTTTTAATTTAAATAACATAAAATACAATTTAAATTAAATTAAATTAAATTAAATAAATGAATAATGTAATTTAAATAAAATAAAATAAAATAAAACGAAACGAAATAAATTAATTTAATTTAAATGAAATAAATACATTTAATTATTTAATTTACTTTAATCTAATTTAAATTTGATTTAATTTAACTTAATTTAACGCAATTTAACTTAACTTAAATAAATACATTTAATTTTTAATTTAAATAACATAAAATAAAATAAAATACAATTAAATTAAATTAAATTAAATAAATAAATAATGTAATTTAATTTAAATAAAATAATTATTTATTTTAGCACCGCGTAACTGCATGCACACACTAAAAAAATGTTGGGTTGAAAAATAACCCAATTTTAACCCAACTGCTGATTCCGAAAAGGACAAACTCCTTATTTGAGTTATTTTAACCCAACATTTTGGGTGAATTTTTTCAACCCAACTTTTGCGTTGAATTATTTAACCCAAAAGTTGAGTTATGATCAATTAATGTTGGATTATTCGCCAACCAATCTATTGGGTAGAATTATTTAACCCAAACGTTGAGTTATGCTATGTAAATAATGTTCATGAGATTAATCCATAATAAAATTCCCTTCAAGAAAAGAGTAACTTTTTCTTTTAAAAAACAACCCAAAAATGGTTAATAATTTTGATAACCCAGAAATTGAGTTACAATAATTCTCTTATAACCCCAAAAATTGGATTGCTCTTCATAAAAACAACTCCAAAATTCAACCCAACACTAGCAACTCATAAATTGGGTTATGAAAACAACCCAGCATTTTTTTAGTGTGTACATTTATTGTGTGAATGCTCCAAAACATTCACACAATATGCTTTTCTACACCAAAATGCATCTATTTAAACTTATTATTATTATTATTATTATTATTATTATTATTATTATTATTATTATTCTCCAGATTTTGGCGTGCTCTACCTTCCACATTTTTCACCCGTTTCAAAGCGTTCCAACTTCAAACTGTTCAGCTTATTCGGGAATCGCAGGCTTTCCCTTGACAAATTCCAAGAATTCCCAGATTTCCCAGGATTCCAGGAATTCCATAATACCATTTTTCAATCCAACACGTTACTACTGTCAGAATAATTGTATCTAAGTTATCACAAAACTTTGTGTTGCCATGAGTTCCCGGCGAGAGGACAAAAGCTGTCTTTGATCCTACCAAGCAAAAGGCTTGTAAAACTCCACTGTGTAGGATGGGAAGCGACATGAAGGTGTCAATTTCTTTGATGTATTGTAATCCACAGGAAGATTTGATCTTGACCTGAGATCTACAAAGCGGAGAGGAAGCAGGACCTGACTCCCCTCCAGGCACCTTTTCTTTGAACTTTTTTGTGACCAAAAGCAGCGGCTGTTTACGACCCCCTTCCTTTAGAAACAATCAGGGAAAGTCCAAATAAAAGAGGAGGCGTACAATCTTTCGTCAGAGCGTGGTGGGACGGTACAAAGAGTACAGTGCAGACGTTTCTACTCAATTGAGCCGAATTGAATTATGTCGCTGTTTAATTCCTTGCTTCTTGTCTTGTTTAATAAATGTCATCAGTCTTTGAACCTGACAACTACTTCAACATTTCTCGACCGACCGATTTGAAAAATTCCAACACCAACCATTTCAACTCATTCAGACCATTCGTGTTGTTTACCATTTTTAAAAATATTCCCGCTTTTCCCGAAATTCCTAATTTTGGGGGGAAATTCCCATTAAAATCAATGGGACATTCTTCAAAGTTCCACAACTTCCACATTTTTTATCTGATTCAAAGAGTTCCAACTTCAAACTGTTCAGCCTATTCGGGAATTGTGGGCTTTCCCTTGACAAATTCCAAGAATTCCCAGAATTCCAGGTTATCCGGGACATTTTTGCCATTCAAAATGAATTGGCCATTTTTCCAAACTTGCACCATTTCCACATTTTTCAACCGATTCAAACCATCCCACCTTCAACACATTCCAACATTCTGGAAATTCAAACTATCGTTTTTCCAAGTTCAAAAAAATTCCAGAATTTTCCAGAATTCCTGCTTTTCCAAAGCTCTATTTCCGCCCTTTTTTCTGTCGATTACCCCGTCCACATTTTTCCACGGATTTCAACCGTTCCACCGTCAAAACATTCCTCTTAATCAGGACAAAAAACAAAGTTGTTTTTTGAATTCCCGGTTTTCCCGAAATTCCAGGAATTCCATAATACCATTTTTCAATTCAACACGTTACTACTGCCAGAATAATTGTATCTAAATTATCACAAAACTTTGTGTTGCCAGGACAAAAGGACAAAAGCTGTCTTTGATCCTACCAAGCAAAAAAGGCTTGTAAAACTCCACTGTGTAGGATGGGAAGCGACATGAAGGTGTCAATTTCTTTGATGTACTGTAATCCACAGGAAGATTTTATCTTGACCTGAGATCTACAAAGCGGAGAGGAAGCAGGACCTGACTCCCCTCCAGGCAACTTTTTTGTGACCAAAAGCAGCGGCTGTTTATGACCCCCTTCCTTTAGAAACAATCAGGGAAAGTCCAAATAAAAGAGGAGGCGTACAATCTTTCGTCAGAGCGTGGTGGGACTGTTTGCTTGCTATTTTTATGTATTTTATGTATTTTTATCTACTTATCTATGTTCTTATGGTTTTATGTGTTATGAATTTGCACTAAATTAGTTTTGCTTACAATTTCGTTGTACAATGTACAATGACAATAAAGATATATTCTATTCTATTCTATTCTATTCTATTGTACAGTCCAGACGTTTCTCCTCAATTGAGCCAAATTGAATTCTGTCCCTGTTTAATTCCTTGCTTCTTGTCTTGTTTAATAAATGTCATCAGTCTTTGAACCTGACAACTACTTCAACATTTCTCGACCGACCGATTTGAAAAATTCCAACACCAACCGTTTCAACTCATTCAGACCATTCGTGTTGTTTACCATTTTTAAAAATATTCCCGCTTTTCCCGAAATTCCTAATTTTGGGGGGAAATTCCCATTAAAATCAATGGGACATTCTTCAAAGTTCCACAACTTCCAAATTTTTTATCTGATTCAAAGCGTTCCAACTTCAAACTGTTCAGCCTATTCGGGAATTGTGGAATTTCCCTTGACAACTTCCAAGAATTCCCAGAATTCCAGGTTATCCGGGACATTTTTCCCATTCAAAATGAATTGGCCATTTTCCCAAACTTGCACCATTTCCACATTTTTCAACCGATTCAAACCATTCCACCTTCAACACATTCCAACATTCTGGAAATTCAAACTATCGTTTTTCCAAGTTAAAAAAAATTCCAGAATTTTCCAGAATTCCTGCTTTTCCAAAGCTCTATTTCCGCCCTTTTTTCTGTCGATTACCCCTTCCACATTTTTCCACGGATTTCAACCGTTCCACCGTCAAAACATTCCTCTTAATCAGGACAAAAAACGAAGTTGTTTTTTGAATTCTCGGTTTTCCTGAAATTCCAGGAATTCCATAATACCATTTTTCAATTCAACACGTTACTACTGTCAGAATAATTGTATCTAAATTATCACAAAACTTTGTGTTGCCAGGACTAAAGGACAAAAGCTGTCTTTGATCCTACCAAGCAAAAAAGGCTTGTAAAACTCCACTGTGTAGGATGGGAAGCGACATGAAGGTGTCGGTTTCTTTGATTTATTGTAATCCACAGGAAGATTTGATCTTGACCTGAGATCTACAAAGCGGAGAGGAAGCAGGACCTGACTCCCCTCCAGGCACCTTTTCTCTGAACTTTTTTGTGACCAAAAGCAGCGGCTGTTTACGACCCCCTTCCTTTAGAAACAATCAGGGAAAGTCCAAATAAAAGAGGAGGCGTACAATCTTTCGTCAGAGCGTGGTGGGACTGTTTGCTTGCTATTTTAATGTATTTTATGTATTTTTATCTACTTATCTATGTTCTTATGGTTTTATGTGTTATGAATTTGCACTAAATTAGTTTTGCTTACAATTTCGTTGTACAATGACAATAAAGATATATTCTATTCTATTCTATTCTATTGTACAGTCCAGACGTTTCTCCTCAATTGAGCCAAATTGAATTCTGTCTCTGTTTAATTCCTTGCTTCTTGTCTTGTTTAATAAATGTCATCAGTCTTTGAACCTGACAACTACTTCAACATTTCTCGACCGACCGATTTGAAAAATTCCAACACCAACCGTTTCAACTCATTCAGACCATTCGTGTTGTTTACCATTTTCAAAAAATATTCCGAAATTCCCAAATTTGGGGGGAAATTCCCATTGAAAATCAATGGGACATTCTTCAAAGTTCCACAACGGCCACATTTTTCATCCGATTCAAACCGTTCCAACTTCAAAATATTTCAGCCTGTTCGGGAATTGTGTGCTTACAACAATTCTAAAAAAAAAATGTTGTCCAGGATTTCATTTCAACTTCAGCATTGGAGCATTCACACGCAATTCCTTCAGGAATTGCCTCATCTAGTTGTTCCTTTTTTTGCAATATATTTAATTAGTATTTATTTTTGCAATCAGCCTGACCTAAGCCTTGATCATAATATTTGTGATGAACACATACTTTCATATCTTTTGACAAGGTTTATCCTGTCAAACAAAAAATTATAATTGTGTATAATTATTGAATATGATTAGTGATAAGATGACTAACTCAGTGTTAATATTTGATTGGCCCTCTGTGGTGGAAAAGTTCAGCTCGGAAGTCAGGTTAGGTAGCTCCAACTTTACTTTCTCTCGTATATTGACCAGATACATCAACGAATGGGATTTGAACGGTTGGGGAACAGCAGTTTTTGTCCTTCCAGGTGTTTGTGTTTGAGATGCGCTTTGGTAGGATTTCAAAGCCGACTTATAGTCTGCTTTATTTCCAAAGTCGCGGCCATCTGCATTGCAGCCTGATCTAAAAGTAGCGCGGGCGGCTCGTCTCCGGGAAGTAGCCAGTGCCAGCTGTGCACATAAAAATAGCGGCGGGGGTCTGTTTTTGTCTGGAAGACAACACAGTGGATCTTTAAAAGCTGTCCGGGCGACGTGCGCCTGAAAAAGCCACGATAACGAGCAGCCGCCGGCCCGAGAAAAAGGAAATGTTTGTTTAGTCATTTCGAAGGAAAAGACCTCGCACGCGAGGGTGACGTCAGATCAACACAAATGGAAAAGATACATTTCCATTCTTATTCCTGTACACCAGGCCGGTGCAATTATTTTCACGCGGGGGCCAAATTTAGAGAAAAAAAATGTGTACCGTGTTTTTTCGGAGTATGAGTCGCTCCGGAGTATAAGTCGCACCGGCCGAAAATGCATAATAAAGAAGGAAAAAAACATATATAAGTCGCATTTTTGGGGGAAATGTATTTGATAAAAGCCAACAGCAAGAATAGACATTTGAAAGGCAATTTAAAATAAATCGAGAATAGTGAACAACAGGCTGAATAAGTGTACGTTATATGAGGCATAAATACGTAACATATTATTAGAGATGACGATATATGCGTTAAAATGTAATATCGGAAATTATCGGTATCAATCCATCCATCCATCTTCTTCCGCTTATCCGAGGTCGGGTCGCGGGGGCAGCAGCTTAAGCAGGGAAGCCCAGACTTCCCTCTCCCCAGCCACTTAGTCCAGCTCCTCCCGGGGGATCCCGAGGCGTTCCCAGGCCAGCCGGGAGACATTATCGGTATCGTTTTTTTTATTGTCGGTATCGGGGTTTTTTTTTAAATTTTTTATTTTTAAAAAAAAATTAAATCCACATAAAAAACACAAGATACACTTACAATTAGTGCACCAACCCAAAAAAACTCCCTCCCCCATTCACACTCATTCACACAAAAGGGTTGTTTCTTTCTGTTATTATCGGTATCGGTTTTTTTATTATCGGTATCGTTTTGTTTTTTTTGTTTTTTTGTTTTTTTTTATTAAATCCACATAAAAAACACAAGATACACTTACAATTAGTGCACCAACCCAAAAAACCTCCCTCCCCCATTTACACTCATTCACACAAAAGGGTTGTTTCTTTCTGTTATTATCGGTATCGTTTTTTTTATTATCGGTATCGTTTTTTTTTGTTTTTGTTTTTGTTTTTTTGTTTTTTTTTATTAAATCAACATAAAAAACACAAGATACACTTACAATTAGTGCACCAACCCAAAAAACCTCCCTCCCCCATTTACACTCATTCACACAAAAGGGTTGTTTCTTTCTGTTATTATCGGTATCGTTTTTTTTATTATCGGTATCGTTTTTTTTTGTTTTTGTTTTTGTTTTTTTGTTTTTTTTTATTAAATCCACATAAAAAACACAAGATACAC
This sequence comes from Entelurus aequoreus, assembly GCF_033978785.1. Lineage (NCBI taxonomy): Eukaryota > Metazoa > Chordata > Actinopteri > Syngnathiformes > Syngnathidae > Entelurus > Entelurus aequoreus. The sequence goes on from NC_084753.1 coordinate 41,508,887, forward strand.
TTACAATTAGTGCACCAACCCAAAAAACCTCCCTCCCCCATTTACACTCATCCACACAAAAGGGTTGTTTCTTTCTGTTATTATCGGTATCGTTTTTTTTTATTATCGGTATCGTTTTATGTTTTTTTTGTCTTGTTTTTTTAGTTTTTTTTTTAATTAAATCAACATAAAAAACACAAGATACACTTACAATTAGTGCACCAACCCAAAAAAACTCCCTCCCCCATTTACACTCATTCACACAAAAGGGTTGTTTCTTTCTGTTATTATCGGTATCGGTTTTTTTATTATCGGTATCGGGTTGTTGTTTTTTTGGTTGTTTTTTTGTTTTTTGTTTTATTAAATCAACATAAAAAACACAAGATACACTTACAATTAGTGCACCAACCCAAAAAACCTCCCTCCCCCATTCACACTCATTCACACAAAAGGGTTGTTTCTTTCTGTTATTATCGGTATCGTTTTTTTTTATTATCGGTATCGTTTTATGTTTTTTTTGTCTTGTTTTTTTAGTTTTTTTTTTAATTAAATCAACATAAAAAACACAAGATACACTTACAATTAGTGCACCAACCCAAAAAAACTCCCTCCCCCATTTACACTCATTCACACAAAAGGGTTGTTTCTTTCTGTTATTATCGGTATCGGTTTTTTTATTATCGGTATCGGGTTTTTTTGGGGTTTTTTTTTTTTATTAAATCAACATAAAAAACACAAGATACACTTACAATTAGTGCACCAACCCAAAAAACCTCCCTCCCCCCATTTCTTTCTGTTATTAATATTCTGGTTCCTACATTATATATCAATATATATCAATACAGTCTGCAAGGGATACAGTCCGTAAGCACACATATAAGAGGAAAGTTTTGATGGTGGAATGGTTGGAATTGGTTGAAAAATGTGAACGGTGAAACTGAAAGAACAAAGAGTGAAAACCGTGAATTCCTGGAATTTTTTTTTTTTAATTGGAAAATGATAGTTTGAATGTCCAGGATGAGGGGAAGGTATTTAAAGTGGAACGGTTAGAATTGGGTGAGAAATGCGGGAATTGTGCAAGTTTGAAAAACGGTTCAATCATTTTCAATGGGAAAAATTTCCTGACCTGGAATTCTGGGTAATGTGGGATATTTGTGAAAAATATTTTTGGTAAGTTTATTTTTGCTGGAAGAGGATGGTTGAAAGGTCGGAATCGGTTCAAAAAATGGTGCAAAATTTTGACAATTTAGGGCATTGTAGAACTATGAATACGTACCTTCATTTGAAATTGGGAATTTCCTGGAAATTTGGGAATTTCAAGGAAACCGGGAACTTTACAAAAAATATTGACGAGATGATATGAATGGGTTGGTGTTGGAATTTTGTGAATCGGTTTTTTAAAAAAAGGTTGACGTAGTAACAGTTTGAATTGTGAATGCGTATTTCGGAATTCCTGGAATTTGGGGGAAAATCGGGAATTAGTACCAAAAAAATTACAACTTTTTTAAATTATAATTACAACTATAACTACGGTTTTCCTGGAATTTCTAAGAATTTCTCCAGATTAAAAATGAATGCGCAATATACACACGGTCACGGCTCGCCTTATTTTGAGTTTCTTGGTCAATTTCCGGGTGTAGTTCCTGTCTTGCGCTCTTATTTTGTGTTTTTTTTTTTTTTACTTCCTGTTTTCCCCTTTCCTGTTGTAATTATAACTAAGTCCCAAATAAGACAAATTCAGAATGAATATTATTGTTTCCGGTCGGACCTCTTAATGGACGGACACATTGATCCAGACAGGCAGCAACAATGAATATTATTGTTTCCGGTCGGACCTCTTAATGGACGGACACATTGATCCAGACAGGCAGCAACAATGAATATTATTGTTTCCGGTCGGACCTCTTAATGGACGGACACATTGATCCAGACAAGCATCAACAATGAATATTATTGTTTCCGGTCGGACCTCTTAATGGACGGACACATTGATCCAGACAGGCATCAACAATGAATGTTATTGTTTCCGGTCGGACCTCTTAATGGACGGACACATTGATCCAGACAGGCAGCAACAATGAATATTATTGTTTCCGGTCGGACCTCTTAATGGACGGACACATTGATCCAGACAGGCAGCAACAATGAATGTTATTGTTTCCGGTCGGACCTCTTAATGGACGGACACATTGATCCAGACAGGCAGCAACAATGAATATTATTGTTTCCGGTCGGACCTCTTAATGGACGGACACATTGATCCAGACAGGCAGCGACAATGAATATTATTGTTTCCGGTCGGACCTCTTAATGGACGGACACATTGATCCAGACAAGCAACAACAATGAATATTATTGTTTCCGGTCGGACCTCTTAATGGACGGACACATTGATCCAGACAGGCAGCAACAATGAATATTATTGTTTCCCGTCGGACCTCTTAATGGACGGACACATTGATCCAGACAGGCAGCAACAATGAATATTATTGTTTCCGGTCGGACCTCTTAATGGACGGACACATTGATCCAGACAGGCAGCAACAATGAATATTATTGTTTCCGGTCGGACCTCTTAATGGACGGACACATTGATCCAGACAGGCAGCAACAATGGTAGAAATCCACACGTGACGTGTAAGCTTCCTCACCAAACTTGGTCATAGATGTGTAAGTAGATATTGTGCATAAAGATATTTAGTTTATTTTGTATTGAAATTGCTGACTTTGTGATGTATTTTTTTATTCGCGGTCGTGTTGTTGTTTTGTCTGAGAGTAAAACTCAGAGCTCGTTTAATACATGCAGCGCTACATTTGACCGCTAGAGGGCGACAACGCTACACCTTACTTTAGAGTCCCAGACATATATATATATATATATATATATATATATATATATATATATATATATATATATATATATATATATATATATATATATATATATATATATATATATATATATATATATATATATATACATTGTCCTGTAGATGTTGTTTACTTTGTATATACGTACACATATGTGGTTGTGGGAATGTGTTAACACTCAACCTTCTATTTCATTCATGTGAAACACACAATGGACGCTATATTTTTGTTAACGTTTATTTTATGTTCATATTTTCAGTCTTACAATCCGAAATGAGTCTTTTTTTTTTTTTATCCACATGAGGCACGCCACATGTTGCACGTAGCATGTTGGTCAACACACGCGCAGCACTCGCAAGCAGAAACAATGTGAAGACAGACGAGGGAGAATGGACGTGTTTTGGCGTACAAACTAAAGCTAGAGTAGGCGGAGCTATAAACACTGACGCGCCGCTCTAGCTGCGTCTCTCCGTGGTGTTTTGGCTTCTTCTAAATCACTCATTCTCGCCTCCATGGCGACACATAATGTAAGTTTCTTACAAGTAGCATTATCACTGCAGGACGAGGAATAGCTAAACATGCTTCACTACCAGAAAAAGATGAGTATCGTCTATAATAACGACAGAGAAAGATGGGTACAGTCTATAATAACACCAGAAAAAGATTAGTACAGTCTATAATAACACCAGAAAAAGATGAGTACAGTCTCTAATAACACCAAAAAAGATGAGTATCGTCTATAATAACGCCAGAGAAAGATGAGTACAGTCTTTAATAATGCCAGAAAAGACGAGTACCGTCTATAATAACGCCAGAAAAAGATGAGTATCGTCTATAGTAACGACAGAGGAAGATGAGTACAGTCTATAATAACACCAGAAAAGAAGAGTAGCGTCTATAATAACGCCAAAGAAAGATGAGTACAGTCTATAATAACACCAGAAAAGATGATTACCATCTATAATAACACCAGAAAAGAAGAGTAGCGTCTATAATAACGACAGAGAAAGATAAGTACAGTCTATAATAACACCAGAAAAGATGAATATCTTCTATAATAACACCAGAGAAAGATGAGTACAGTCTATAATAACACCAGAAAAGATGAGTACCGTCTATAATAATGCCAGAGAAAGATGAGTACAGTCTATAACAACACCAGAAAAAAGATGAGTACAGTCTATAATAACACCAGAAAAGAAGAGTAGCGTCTATAATAACGCCAGAGAAAGATGAGTACAGTCTATAATAACGCCAGAAAAAGATGAGTACAGTCTATAATAACACCAGAAAAGATGAGTAGCGTCTATAATAACACCAGAGAAAGATGAGTACAGTCTATAATAACACCAGAAAAGATGAGTACCGTCTATAATAACACCAGAAAAGATGAGTACCGTCTATAATAACGCCAGAGAAAGATGAGTACAGTCTATAATAACACCAGAAAAGATGAGTACCGTCTATAATAACACCAGAAAAGATGAGTACCGTCTATAATAACGCCAGAGAAAGATGAGTATAGTCTATAATAACACCAGAAAAGATGAATATCTTCTATAATAACACCAGAGAAAGATGAGTACAGTCTATAATAACACCAGAAAAGATGAGTACCGTCTATAATAATGCCAGAGAAAGATGAGTACAGTCTATAACAACACCAGAAAAAAGATGAGTACAGTCTATAATAACACCAGAAAAGAAGAGTAGCGTCTATAATAACGCCAGAGAAAGATGAGTACAGTCTATAATAACGCCAGAAAAAGATGAGTACAGTCTATAATAACACCAGAAAAGATGAGTAGCGTCTATAATAACACCAGAGAAAGATGAGTACAGTCTATAATAACACCAGAAAAGATGAGTACCGTCTATAATAACACCAGAAAAGATGAGTACCGTCTATAATAACGCCAGAGAAAGATGAGTACAGTCTATAATAACACCAGAAAAGATGAGTACCGTCTATAATAACACCAGAAAAGATGAGTACCGTCTATAATAACGCCAGAGAAAGATGAGTATAGTCTATAATAACACCAGAAAAAAGATGAGTACAGTCTCTAGTAACACCAGAAAAGATGAGTATCGTCTACAATAACACCAGAGAAAGATGAGTACAGTCTATAATAACACCAGCAAAGATGAGTACCGTCTATAATAACGCCAGAAAAAGATGAATACAGTCTCTAATAACACCAGAAAAGATGAGTATCATCTATAATAACACCAGAAAGATGAGTACCGTCTATAATAACACCAGAAAAGATGAGTACCGTCTATAATAACGCCAGAGAAAGATGAATACAGTCTCTAATAACACCAGAAAAGATTAGTATTGTCTAAAATAACGCCAGAGAAAGATGAGTACAGTCTATAATAACACCAGAAAAGATGAGTATCCTCTATAATAACGCCAGAGAAAGATGAGTACAGTCTATAATAACACCAGAAAAGATGAGTATCGTCTATAATAACACCAGAAAAGATGAGTGTCTATAATAACGCCAGAAAAATATGAGTACAGTCTCTAATAACACAAGAAAAGATGAGTACCGTCTATAATAACGCCAGAGAAAGATGAGTACAGTGTATAATAACACCAGAAAAGATGAGTATCGTCTACAATAACGCCAGAGAAAGATGAGTACAGTCTATAATAATGCCAGAAAAAGATGAGTACAGTCTATAATAACACCAGAAAAGATGAGTAGCGTCTATAATAACGCCATAGAAAGATGAGTATAGTCTATAATAACACCAGAAAAAAGATGAGTACAGTCTCTAGTAACACCAGAAAAGATGAGTATCGTCTACAATAACACCAGAGAAAGATGAGTACAGTCTATAATAACACCAGAAAAAGATGAGTATTGTCTATAATAACGCCAGAGAAAGATGAGTACAGTCTATAATAACACCAGAAAAAGATGAGTACAGTCTATAATAACACCAGAAAAGATGAGTACCGTCTATAATAACACCAGAAAAGATGAGTATCGTCTATAATAACGCCAGAGAAAGATGAGTACAGTCTATAATGACACCAGAAAAAGATGAGTACAGTCTATAATAACACCAGAAAAAGATGAGTACAGTCTATAATAACACCAGAAAAAGATGAGTACAGTCTATAATAACACCAGAAAAGATGAGTATCGTCTATAATAACGCCAGAAAAAGATGAATACAGTCTCTAATAACACCAGAAAAGATGAGTACCATCTATAATAACACCAGAAAAGATGAGTACAGTGTATAATAACACCAGAAAAGATGAGTATCGTCTATAATAACGCCAGAAAAAGATGAGTACAGTCTATAATAACACCAGAAAAGATGAGTATCGTCTATAACACCAGAAAAGATGAGTATCGTCTATAATAACACCACAAAAAGATGAGTACAGTCTCTAATAACACCAGAAAAGATGAGTACAGTCTCTAATAACACCAGAAAAGATGAGTATCGTCTATAATAACACCAGAAAAGATGAGTATCGTCTATAACACCAGAAAAGATGAGTATCGTCTATAATAACGCCAGAAAAAGATGAGTACAGTCTATAATAACACCAGAAAAGATGAGTATCGTCTATAACACCAGAAAAGATGAGTATCGTCTATAATAACACCACAAAAAGATGAGTACAGTCTCTAATAACACCAGAAAAGATGAGTACAGTCTCTAATAACACCAGAAAAGATGAGTATCGTCTATAATAACACCAGAAAAGATGAGTATCGTCTATAACACCAGAAAAGATGAGTATCGTCTATAATAACACCACAAAAAGATGAGTACAGTCTCTAATAACACCAGAAAAGATAAGTACCGCCTATAATAACGCCAAAGAATATAAATAAAGAAAAAGATGCTAGATTTGTTGGTAGTCGTTTTAAAAAAAGAGAGTTTCTAATAGTCCCATGCAATAGCTAACTGCTAACAACAAGCTAGCACTCCTGATGTAAACAAATGCCGGGGTGGATCTATACAAGTACCGATGGTAATGATTA
>NC_084753.1:41520755-41528255 GCF_033978785.1 Entelurus aequoreus
GTCCTCTGCAGTGGTCATTTGTTTTTGTTTTGTCTATCACCCATTTCAGGGGGGGGGGGGGGGAAATAGCTCTGTTATCCACCCATCCATCCATCTTCTTCCGCCTATCCGCAGTCAAAGCAGAGAAGCCAAGACTTCTCTCTCCCTAGCTACTTCGTCCAGTACTTCCCGGGGGATCCCGAGGCGTTCCCAGGCCCAGAGGATGGCGTGGCGTGGCGTGGCGTGGCGTGGTGGGTAGAGTAGCCGTACCAGAAACTTGAGGGTTCCAGGTTCGCTCCCATCCAAATCACTGCCGTTGTGTCCTTGGGCAAGACACTTCACCCATGCCCACAGTGCCGCTCATACTGGTGAGTCGTAGGGGCCGTAGGCGCAAATTGGCAGCCACGCTTCCGTCCGTCTAACCCAGGGCAACTGTTGCTACAAATGTAGCTTACCACCACCGAAGTGTGAATGTGGAGTGAGCGCTTGGAGTGTCTAGTTGATAGAAAAGCGCGATATAAATCTAATTCATTATTAGCTGGGAGACATCGTCTTGCCAACGTGTACTGGGTCTTCCCCCTGGCCTACTACCGGTTGGATGTGCCCTAAAAACCTCAGGGGGGCATTCTGACCAGATTCCCGAACCACATCTGGCTCCTTTCAATGTGGAGGAGCAGGGTCTTTACTCTGAGCTCCTCCCGACTCAACCCATCTGTAAGGGAGAGCCCCGCCTCCCGACTGAGGAAACCCATTTGGACCGCTTGTACCCGTGATTTTTTTGGTTATAACCCAAAGTTCATGACCGTAGGTGAGGCTAGGAACGTAGATTGACCTGTAAATTGAGAGCATTGCCTACCGGTGCAGCTCCGTCTTTACCACGACGGACAGGGTCCGCATCAATGCAGACGCCACACCGATCCGCCGGTCGAGCTCACGATCCACTCTTCCAATACTCGCGAACAAGACCCTGAGGTACTTGAATTCGTCCACCTGGGGCATTCTGACCAGATTCCCGAACCACATCTGGCTCCTTTCAATGTGGAGGAGCAGTGTCTTTACTCTGAGCTCCTCCCGACCCAACCCATCTGTAAGGGAGAGCCCCGCCTCCCGACTGAAGAAACCCATTCGGACCGCTTGTACCCGTGATTTTTTTGGTTATAACCCAAAGTTCATGACCACAGGTGAGGCTAGGAACGTAGATTGACCTGTAAATTGAGAGCTTTGCCTACCGGTTCAGCTCCTTCTTTACCACGACGGACGGGGTCCGCATCAATGCAGACGCCACACCGATCCGCCGGTCGAGCTCACGATCCACTCTTCCAATACTCGCGAACAAGACCCTGAGGTACTTGAATTCTTCCACCTGGGGCATTCTGACCAGATTCCCGAACCACATCTGGCTCCTTTCAATGTGGAGGAGCAGTGTCTTTACTCTGAGCTCCTCCCGACCCAACCCATCTCTAAGGGAGAGCCCCGCCTCCCGACTGAAGGAACCCATTCGGACCGCTTGTACCCGTGATTTTTTTGGTTATAACCCAAAGTTCATGACCACAGGTGAGGCTAGGAACGTAGATTGACCTGTAAATTGAGAGCTTTGCCTACCGGTTCAGCTCCTTCTTTACCACGACGGACAGGGTCCGCATCAATGCAGACGCCACACCGATCCGCCGGTCGAGCTCACGATCCACTCTTCCAATACTCGCGAACAAGACCCTGAGGTACTTGAATTCTTCCACCTGGGGCAGGATCTTGTCCCCAACCCGAAGATAACACGCTATCCTTTCCCGGGCGAGAACCATGGGCTCGGACTTGGAAGTGCTGACTTTCCTCCCCGTTATGTTCTACAGAGGATGCTGGTTTTCAGACAATTATTTACGGGACTCATGTTCGATGCAGTAAGATTTAGTTTTTAGCAAAGCTAACATATTAAGTCCTAAATGGAATACTTCTCAGTACACTTTGATAAGTATATCGTGCATGCAAATTGTACACAAATATTGACAGTGCTGTTCCAAATCGATTACGGACGGTGTGCACTTACCGGAAAAGACGCAATACTTCAATTGCAATATTTACCCGCTTCTCCTTCGCTCCTTTCTAGCGGTGATTTGCAACCACACAATATACCTTTTTTCCCAGCAACATCTATCCATCTTCTTCCGCTTATCTGAGGTCGGGGTCACGGGAAGCCCAGACTTCCCTCTCCCAAGCCATTTTGTCCAGCTCCTCCCGGGGGATCCCGAGGAATTCCCAGGCCAGCCGGGAGACGTAGTCTTCCCAACGTGTCCTGGGTCTTCCCGGTGGCCTCCTACCAGTCGGACATGCCCTAAACACCTCACTAGGGAGGCATTCTGGTGGCATCCTGACAAGATGCCCGAACCACCTCATCTGGCTCCTCTCCATGTGGAGGAGCAGCGGCTTTACTTTGAGCTCCTCCCGGATGACAGAGCTCCTCACCCTATCTCTAAGGGAGAGCCCCGCCACCCGGCGGAGGAAACTCATTTCGGCCGCTTGTACCCGTAATCTTGTCCTTGTCCCAGCAACATCTCAACTGGACATATCATGGATGGATACCGAATTCGGTACGTTTAAAGGCACCGCTCAAAGTCCGTTGGTAATACCCGCTACCGATTCACGTAAAATCACACAGTACCATGTTTGGATACCTTTACTGAGCGTGACATCACGTCCGGTTGCGACCTTGGCCCCGGCTCGAACCGGACTGCCCATAGGTAAATTTACAACTTTCCATGCTGACATAACAAGAAGAAGGCTCTCCTTTTCAAAATGCGCTAGCTCGATGCTAATTTACATTGGAATTGCCATAGACCTGCGGAGCAATTTGACGCGGAGATTTCACTGCACGTTACAATCAAACAGCCGGTGTGTAAGAAGTACGATACTTCGATTTTAAACACTTTGTAGGCTCAACAAAATAAAAGAATGGTACATTCAACCTAATGGCAAAGACTACTTCCTTCCTAAAGCAACACACCGCAGTCTAAACACTACTGCCATCTAACGCCTGGGAATTGCAACTGCTGTTGAAACTGTTTTCATTTCGATGCCCGAACCCTCCACCGTTTGACCAATTAGAAAGTCAGTGAGTGTGTCACATCTTGGTTGCCAGTTACACACCTGCCCCTGGTAAAGTTACTAAACATGTCGGACTTTAGTCCATCTAAAAGTTACCATTCTCAACTAAGTATAAGTATACATACAGCAATGTTAATATTTGCTTTCATGTCCCTGACCCCCTCCAGGCACCTTTTCTTTGAACTGTTTTGTGACCAAAGGCAGTGGCTGTTTACGACCCCCCTCCCTTTAGAACCTGCTGTTGCCATGTAATCAGGGAAAGTCCAAACTTATTCCACAGAACCACAGAACTTTCCTCCAGAAGGTCTTATCTTTGTCCATGTGGTGTCAGATGAAACAAAAATTGAGCTGTCTGTCCACAATACCCCAGCAATATGTTTGGAGGAGAAAAGGTGAGGCCTTTAATCCCAGGAACACCATTCCTACCGTCAAGCATGATGGTGGTAGGATTATGCTCTGGGCCTGTTTTGCTGCCAATGGAACTGGTGCTTTACAGAGAGTAAATGGGACAATGAAAAAGGAGGATTACCTCCAAATTCTTCAGGACAACCTAAAATCATCAGCCCGGAGGTTGGGTCTTGGGCGCAGTTGGGTGTTCCAACAGGACAATGACCCCAAACACACCTCAAAAGTGGTAAAGGAATGGCTAAATCAGGCTAGCATGAAGGTTTTAGAATGGCCTTCCCAAAGTCCTGACTTAAACGTGTGGACAATGCTGAAGAAACAAGTCCATGTCAGAAAGCCAACAAATTTAGCTGAACTGCACCAATTTTGTCAAGAGGAGTGGTCAAAAATTCAAGCAGAAGTGTCAGGTTCAAACACCGAGACATCTATTAAACAGACAAGAAGCAAGGAATTAAACAGAGACAGAATTAAATTTAGCTCATTGAGGAGAAACGTCTGGTCTGTACTCTTTGTACCGTCTTCCACCACGCTCTGGCAAAATGGTTGCACGCCTCTTTTATTTGGACTTTCCCTGATTACATGCAACAGCCGTTTCTAAAGGAAGGGGGTCATAAACAGCCCTTGCTTATGGTTACAAAACAGTTCAAAGAAAAGGTGCCCGGAGGCTGGTCAGGTCCTGCTTCCTCTCCGCTTTGTAGATCTCGGGTCAAGACACAATCTTCCTGTGGATTACAATAGATCAAAGAAACTGTTAGAATCATTGTTTCTAAGTTATCACAAAAACTTTGTGTTACATTGAGTGCCCGGTGAGAAGCAAAAGCCGTCTTTGAAACCTTCCAAGAGCAAGGCTCGTAAAACTCCACTGCGTAGGGGGGAAGCAGCATGAAGGTGTTCCTGTTTCTTTCAAGTATTGTTGTAAAACAGAAAGATATTGTCTGACCCAAGAACGACAAAAGCGAAGAGGAAGCAGGACCAGACTCCCCTCCCAGGCGACCTCTTTTGGAACCTCCTTTTTGAACTGTTTTACGAACTTCTCTTTGAGCTGTTTACGACCTTTTCTTTTGAACTGTTCTGCAACCAAAGGCAGCGCTGTTTACAACCCACTTCCCTTTTGGAAGCAGCTGTGGTCATGTGTATCAGGGAAAGTCAAATAAAGCAGGAGTCGTACAATCTTTGTGCCGAGATACTGTGCAAGGGTACGGTGTACAGGCGACTCTCCTCAATTGAGCCAAATTTAATTCTGTCTCCGTTTAATTCTTTGCTTCTTGTCTTGTTTAATAAATGCCGTCAGTGTTTGAACCTGACAGAAACCGACACCTTCATGTCGCTTCCCATCCTACACAGTGGAGTTTTACAAGCCTTCTGCTTGGTAAGATCAAAGGCAGCTTTTGTCGGGACCAAAACAATTATTCTGACAAGAATCTTGCCAGAAGCTTGTGGATGGCTGCCAAGTGAAACTTGCCAAGGGACATGTAAGCAAATATTAACATTGCTGTATGTATATTTTTGATCCGGCACATTTGCTCACATTTTCAGTAGACCTATAATAAATTCATAAAAGAAGCAAACTTCATGAATGTTTTTAGTGACCAACAAGTATGTGCTCCAATCACTCTATCACAAAAAAATAAGAGTTGTAGAAATGATTGTAAACTCAAGACAGCCATGACATCATGTTCTTTACAAGTGTATGTAAACTTTTGACCATGACTGTATATATACGTTCTCTGGTGATGTGTTGCCGCCACACCTGGAAAGGAAGCATGCAGGGAGTCGACGCTGACAGGACTATTTTTAGTGGCGACAGATGGGAGGGTCTTTAGTATGTGAGCACAATGGATAATAATCAAGCTGTCAGTCACAGGCCTTTAATGGACTTAGGCGTGATTAGGAAAGTCCACAAAACCCTGAAAAAGACCCTTCATCCTGTTTTGTTCCGAGATTCAACACCAAACATATGAACGGGATGATTATTTCCAGGGATTAGTCTGATCTAGTGTTAGTCCGTGACCGTGAATGTATGGAACCCACTCTTCGGCCCAGATGGTTGCCCCACTGGACGCTTGACTGAGGTCCAGGTCCGGAAAAGAAAAACCTACAGCCGGTTAGTCACCAGCTAAAAGTATGGCGCTCCGTGTGGGACGGCCATGTTTAGAAAAGCTCCCGCAGAGCACGAGCATGTAGAGAACGCAGCCTCGGCTTGTTGCCGTGGAGACCAGATGTTGATAGACCACCTTCAGACTAAAGACCGGTGATGTGCCAGTCCATACTGAAATACCTATAGCAGATCTTTAGGCTCTTACAACCAATCAAAATAGATTTTTTTTTTTTTTTTTCAGGGGTGTCCAAACATTTTCCACCAAGGGCCGCATACTGAAAAGCCAAAGTATGCGGGGGCCATTTAGAAATGTTTTCATTAAAAAAAATACTAGAAACAGATATTGTGTCAACTTTGTATTATAAGTGACTAAGTACATTACTATTAATTAGTAGTTAGAACAGCGATGTCCTAACTTTTTGACTGGGGAGCCGCTTTGGGCTAAAATAACTTGGCTGGGGGCCAAAAGCCGACTTCATGCAAGGTAACCACATTTTATATACATATATAAATACACATCTACATATATATACAGAAACTTTAGGTCAGGAAAAAATACGGAGGCTATTTCATCCCTACAAGCCTGTTTCGCAGGTTTCCCTGCCTTTCGGGGAATGTTATTAATAATAATATTATATTAATATTTATTAATATTAATGTCAGGTTCAAACACTGATGACATCTATTAAACAAGACAAGAAGCAAGGAATTAAACAGACAGCATTAAATTTGGCTCAATTGAGGAGAAACGCGTACACCTGTACCCTTTGGACAGTGTCACCACCCTCTGACGTAAGATTGCACGCCTCCTCTTTTATTTGGACTTTCCCCGATTACATGGCAACAGCTGTTTCTAAGGGAGGGGGGGTCGTAAACAGTCATCGCCTTTGGTTACAAAACAGTTCAAAGAAAAGGTGTACATTTTATATACATATACATATATAAATACATATCTACATATATATACAGATACTTTAGGTCAGGAAAAAGTACGGAGGCTATTTCATCCCTACAAGCCTGTTTCGCAGGTTTCCCTGCCTTTCGGGGAATTTTATTAATATAATATTATATTAATATTTATTAATATTAATGTCAGGTTCAAACACTGATGACATCTATTAAACAAGACAAGAAGCAAGGAATTAAACAGACAGAATTAAATTTGGCTCAATTGAGGAGAAACACGTACACCTGTACCCTTGTGTCACCACCCTCTGACGTAAGATTGGACGCCTCCTCTTTTATTTGGACGTTCCCCGATTACATGGCAACAGCTGTTTCTAAGGGCGGGGGGTCGTAAACAGTCATCGCCTTTGGTTACAAAACAGTTCAAAGAAAAGGTGTACATTTTATATACATATACATATATAAATACATATCTACATATATATACAGATACTTTAGGTCAGGAAAAAGTACGGAGGCTATTTCATCCCTACAAGCCTGTTTCGCAGGTTTCCCTGCCTTTCGGGGAATGTTATTAATAATAATATTATATTAATATTTATTAATATCAATGTCAGGTTCAAACACTGATGACATCTATTAAACGAGACAAGAAGCAAGGAATTAAACGGACAGAATTAAATTTGGCTCAATTGAGGAGAAACGCGTACACCTGTACCCTTGCACAGTGTCACCACCCTCTGGCGTAAGATTGCACGCCTCCTCTTTTATTTGGACTTTCCCCGATTACACGGCAACAGCTGTTTCTAAGGGAGGGGGGTCGTAAACAGTCATCGCCTTTGGTTACAAAACAGTTCAAAGAAAAGGTGTACATTTTATATACATATACATATATAAATACATATCTACATATATATACAGATACTTTAGGTCAGGAAAAAGTATGGAGGCTATTTCATCCCTACAAGCCTGTTTCGCAGGTTTCCCTGCCTTTCGGGGAATGTTATTAATAATAA
>NC_084753.1:41538255-41543255 GCF_033978785.1 Entelurus aequoreus
GAGCACATCACCCCAGTGCTGGCCTCACTCCACTGGCTCCCTGTCCGTGACCGCATTGATTTTAAATTACTTTTAATTGTTTTTAAATCCCTAAATGGTCTGGCCCCACAATACCTGACCGAGCTGCTGCATCACCATACCTCGTCTAGAGCCTTGAGGTCAGCTGACCAAATGCTTTTGGCGGTCCCCAGATCCAGGCTAAAGACCAGAGGGGACAGAGCCTTTTCCGTTGCCGCCCCTAAGCTCTGGAACAGCCTTCCCCTCCACATTAGGTCAGCCCAGAGCCTGGGGGTCTTCAAAACCCTCCTTAAGACCTACCTCTTCTCGCTGGCCTTTGACCCGAGCTGAGTCCGCCCACTAGGCCACCATTTCTAGTCGTCGTCCCCCCCCCCTCCCACCCCTTCGTTTTAGTTGTATTTTTCAATTTGTCGCACTTTCATTATTTTTATTCTGCAAATTATATATATTTTTTAAACTTTTTTATTCGACCTCTTTTACCGTATTGCATTTGCACTATCTTGTTTAGCACATTCATTGTGTATGTTCTTTGTCTGTTTTTTTTTGTTTTGTTTTGCTTAGTTGTTGTTTTTTTGCTTTATGCTTTTTTTAACCTGTAAAGCACTTTGGTTCAATTTAAAAGTTGTTGAAAACGTGCTATATAAATAAAGTTGACTTGACTTGACTTGACTTGACTGACGTTCCTTGGCCCGGAGAAAATTCTCGCGTGACAAATGACCCACCGTGTGGAGTTTTGCTCTCAGGTCCATAACGTATTGTATTTCATTTTTGCTGGGGCTTGGACCTTCCTCCCAGCTTTCCTTAATGAGGTCCAAAACACAGTGCGGCTTCCTGCTGTACAATAATTGAAAGGGGGAAAACCCTGTGGAGGCCTGGGGAATCTCCGGCATTGTAAACAGCAGGGGATCCAACCATTCATGCCAATTTGGTTTGTCCTCGTGCACGAACTTACGGATCATGGATTTCAACGTCCTATTCAGCCGCTCCACCAACCCGTCGGTCTGAGGGTGGTAGACGCTGGTCCGAATGGATTTGATCCCCAATAATCCGTATAGCTCCTTTAACGTGCGTGACATAAAGGACGTGCCCTGGTCAGTCAGAATCTCTTTCGGGATTCCGACTCGGGAGATGACCTGAAACAGCGCTTGCGCTACACTCTTTGCAGAGATGGAGTGCAGAGATGGAGCGCAGCGACACCGCTTCGGGATAACGAGTTGTGTAATCCACCAGGACTAGCGCAAAACGATATCACCGTGTGCTCGGGTGAAATGGTCCGACGAGGTCCATGCCAATCCGCTCAAACGGGACCTCCATGAGTGGTAATGGGGGTGGCCGCTGGATTGACCAGCTAGCAGTCCGGGCAGGCTGCGCACCAGCGGCGCAAGTCTGCCCGGATGCCTGGCCAATAGAAACGGACCATTACCCTGTGGAGTGTCTTATCATACCCCATGTGTCCGGCCATGGGGTGAAAGTGCGCCGCCTGGAAAACCATTTCCAGACGGCGTTTCGGTCACCAACAACTGGGTGATCTCCTCTCCTGTTTGAGTGTCACGACTCACTCTGTATAATCTATCTCTAATGACTGCAAAGTGAGGGAATACCCGCGCTGTTCCCGGGTGCACCAGCTGACCATCGATGGAAATCACTTGGTCCCAGGCCGAGCGCAGAGTGTCATTTCGAGACTGCTCGAGGGGGAAATCTTCCGTAGGGGTGCCAGTGGGGTCCCCCTCGACAGTGTCGGATGAACCCGCGTCGCCGCTGAGAACCGCACGGATATTCCCCTTTCCCACTGGTCATGAACGCACCCCTACACACTGCGTCACTAAATTGTTAAACCCCGCCCATTTGTTACCCAGGATTAAGGGGTGCGTAAGGTGCGCACTTACAGCAACCTTGACACTATGCTTTTGTTCGCCATATTAAATTTCCACCAGCACCATGGGGTATTTGTGCACATCCCCATGAACACATCTAATTTTCACCCGTGCTGCCTGCCTCTGGTGGATCATAGACTGCTCGCAGCCCGAATCCACCATCGCCCGGTGTGTACTCCCTTGTATCCTTACCGGAATACAGTACGTCTCACCCGGGTCGGGGGAGGGTGCCGGAGGGCTGACAACCCGGATCCTCTGCCTCACCTCCACGCGTGGAGGTCCCTGACGCACGTGCCCAGGCGTTTGAGGGCCGTCTGCGCGGGAAGCACTGTATCCGCAGCAGCCGGGACCTGCAAGGAAGCACAAGAAAAAGTGTCAGTTGCCGGACTTGAGGCGGGCGGTGCTGGACCGGACCGGCTGAATCGCTGAGGACCACCGACGGCGGTTCCGGACGCTGCGCCTGAAGCCGGAGGACCGCCCATTTGTATTGGGGCAAAAGCTGCGGGATGCGGCGAGGCGCTGGTTACAGCCGGGCGAGGGCGACGACCAGGTGATGGAGCGGCTGGTATCGCGGCGCCCGCTCTGCTACGCGCTCGGTCTGCGCGGTGCCGGTGCTGGGCGCTCGGCTGCCTCCATGGTCCTTTCCCTTCGTGCCTCGCGATGCATCACCAAATGGTCCTCTGCGAGCGTCACTGCCGCTGCCAGGTCTTGGGGCCGGTGGTAGCGGACACAGGCCGCCGTCCGCGCTGGGATCGCCTCCAGGAACTGCTCCGTGACCAGCCGCTCCATCACCTGGTCGTCGCCCTCGCCCGGCTGTAACCAGCGCGTCGCTGCATCCCGCAGCTGTTGCCCCAACACGAACGGGCGGTCCTCCTGCTTCAGGCGCAGCGTCCGGAACCGGCGTCTGTGGTCCTCTGCGGTGCAGCCGGTCCAGTCCAGCACCGCCCGCCTCTGGTCCGGGAAGCACATGCGGGAGTCCGCCGGCAGGCTAAGCGCCGCCCGCTACGCCTCCCCCGCCAGCAGCGGCAAAAGTCTCACGCCCCATTTTCCTCGGGCCATCCACACGCCGCCGCCGTGGCCTCAAAAATGTCAATAAAGGCCTGGGGGTCCTCTGTCTCCCCCATGCGTGGAACGAAGACGGCCGCCGATGTTGGCGGTGCCGCTCCAACCCGGTCCGCCATCGCCTGCCCAATTTGGGTCTGCTGGGCCAGCTGGAGTTGGAGCGCCTCTATCTGGTGTTGACTGGCCGCTGTCACCTCTGCGAGAGCCCACACTAATGCTGCCAGGGGGTCGGCTTCCATCTTCGGCACTCATGTACGTTGGGCGCCACTGTAAAAGTCTCTCTGCTGCGAGGGTTCTCCTGAGTCCGATAGATCTTTGTGAGCCCGGTAGACAGTTTGAATACAATCTTTTTATTTTCATTCAACAGTCTGGATTGCTTTTCAGCAGTCTTTTTCAGGCGTGCGCTCTCTGTCTCCAACTCCCAACTCCAACCCCGTGTCTCGTTCCGGCTGCTGCTAATAAAGGCGACAGGTGATTAGATAACAAGGCCCACCTGGGCCATCTACTCACCTGTCGCTGTCTTCGAGGCTGGTCCTTGCACACTCCGTTCCGCGGCAGGCCCGCAGGCCACGCCCCCCTCCACAAGCAGTATTGAGTATTTGGTAGAATAGTAGTATTTAGTATTACATTAGTACCTAGTAGAATCGTCATATTTTGTAGTTGTCGTGAGTGACAAGAAGAAAAGCTTTGACCCATCTTGTGGGAAAGTCTTGTAGCACCACCTGCTGGTTTGCATGCATATTTATGACTTTTACACCTTCCAAAAATCAGTCCGAATATTTTTTGCAGCGGAACCCGAACCCCTTTTTTTTCTTTTCTTTTTTACTCGAAATAATATTTAAAAATATAAAAAATAATACTAATGACCGTCAGCATATTTTCTAACTATTAAAAAGTAGTGTATAACTTTTGACAGGTCAGTGGTGTGTGAGTGACAGGTGAAAAGGGGGAGGGGTGTGTGTCTGTAAATGTTTATCCTGTTTTGGCCCCCAGTTGCCCTTGAGTTGGACACCGTGTGTCCATCCCTCACCTCCAGTACTACCACAAGACCTTCCTGTTAAAGCTGACTGTGTCCTTCAGGAGGTGGCGTACCCTGACTGTTAAAGCTGACTGTGTCCTTCAGGAGGTGGCGTACCCTGACTGCGGGCCGGTGATGCTGTTGTCCCAGGCCTCCGTCAAGGATCTGAGCAGCAAGTTGGACAAGGAAGTCACCGTGGAGCGATTCCGTCCAAACATCGTCATCAGCGACTGTGAGGCCTTCGCTGAGGTAAATAGTTGTGTGTGCGTGTATATATATATATATATATATATATATATATATATATATATATATATATATATATATATATATATATATATATATATATATATATATATATTTTATTTATTTTTTTTTTTTTTTTATTTTCTTTTTATGACTCACTTGTCATTGGCCCTAGGCAATAAAAAAACAACAGCAAAAATTGGGAAAACGGCAAGAAACACAGTAAGAAAAAGATAAAGTGTGTGTGTGTGTGTGTGTGTGTGTGTGTGTGTGTGTGTGTGTGTGTGTGTGTGTGTGTGTGTGTGTGTGTGTGTGTGAAAAAAATCACAAGACTATTTCATCTCTACAGGCCTGTTTCATGAGGGGTTTTCCTCAATCCTCAGGAGGAAAAAAAAAATCTCCCGAGGATTTAGGAAAACCCCTCATGAAACAGGCCTGTAGAGATGAAATAGTCTTGTGATTTTTCCCCACACATACATATTACGATCTACCATGGTATCGAGCACTATTTTTTTTTTTTTTTGTTTGGATAATCTAATTAAGATATATATATATATATATATATATATATATATATATATATATATATATATATATATATATATATATATATATATATACATACACATATATATATATATATATATATATACATACACATATATATATATATATATATATATATATATATATATATATATATATATATATATATATATATATATATATATATATATATATATATATATATATGTGTGTATGTATATATATATATATATATA
>NC_084753.1:41548255-41574937 GCF_033978785.1 Entelurus aequoreus
TCTGGGAAAACAAGGAATTTTTCAAGTTCCTAAACCAACTTGTTTTTTTGTTCTAAAAAGAGGAATGTTTGGACGGTGGAATGGTTGGAAAATGTGAAAGGAATCGTCGCACTAAAAAAGGTTGGAAGTAAGGTTAGAAAAAAAACAGGAATTCCTGGAACTTTGAACATGGAAAAATGGTTGTTAGAATTTCCAGGATGGATTGAATGTGTTGAAGGTGGAATGGTTTGAATTGGATGAAAAATGTAGGAATTGTGGAAGTTTGAAAAATGGATAATTAATTTTGAATGGGGAAAGTGTCCCTAAAAACTCGGAATTCTAGGAAATCCTGGAATTTTGTAGAATTATTGAAGTAGAGCACACTATTTCTAAACAGGCTGAATGTTTTGAAGTTGGAACAGTTTAAATCAGATTTAAAAAATGTGGGAGTTGTGGAACTTTGAAAAATGTCCCATTCTTTTCAATGGGAATTTCATGGAAATTTGGAAATTTCCAGAAAAGCGGTAATTTATTTTAAAATGCTAAAACAATTGAATGTTCTAAAAGGTTGGTGTTGGAATTTTTCAAGTCGGTTGAGAAATGTTGACGTAGTAACTTTTTTATTTGAGAAATGGTGTTACGGAATTCCTGGAATTTCGGGAATTTTCCAGTTAAAAAAATAACTGATTAAGAGGAATGTTTTGATGCTGGAACGGTTGAAGTGGGTTGAAAAATGTGGGAGGAGTAGTCGACAGAAAAAAGGGTTTGGAAAAAACGGGATTTCCTGGAAAAAATGTTGCACTTGGAAAAATGATAATTTGAATGTCCAGGATGAGTGGAATATGTATATGGATGGTTTGAATCGGTTGAAAATTGTGGAAATGGTGGAAGTCTCAAAAATGGCCCATTCTTTTCAATGGGAATTTCATGGAAATTTCGGGAAAAGCGGTAATTTTTTGGAAAATGCTAAAACAATTGAATGTTCTAAATGGTTGGTGATGGAATTTTTCAAATCGGTTGAGAAATGTTGACGTAGTAACGTTTTTAATTGAGAAATCGTATTGGGGAATTCCTGGAATATCGGGAAAACCGGGAATTTTCCAGTTAAAAAAATAACTGATTAAGAGGAATGTTTTGATGCTGGAACGGTTGAAGTGGGTTGAAAAATGTGGGAGGAGTAGTCGACAGAAAAAAAGGGTTTGGAAAAAACGGGATTTCTGGGAAGTCCTGGAAATTTTTTAAAAACTTGGAAAAAAGATAATTTGAATGTCCAGCATGAGTGGAATATGTATATGGATGGTTTGAATCGGTTGAAAATTGTGGAAATGGTGGAAGTTTGAAAAATGTCCCATTCTTTTCAATGGGAGTTTCATGGAAATTTTGGGAAAAGCTGTAATTTTTTGGAAAATGCTAAAACAATTGAATGTTCTAAAAGATTGGTGTTGGAATTTTTCAAATCGGTTGAGAAATGTTGACGTAGTAACTTTTTTATTTGAGAAATGGTATTACGGAATTCCTGGAATTTCGGGAATTTTCCAGTTAAAAAAATAACTGATTAAGAGGAATGTTTTGATGCTGGAACGGTTGAAGTGGGTTGAAAAATGTGGGAGGAGTAGTCGACAGAAAAAAGGGTTTGGAAAAAACGGGATTTCTGGGAATTCCTGGGAAATTTTTTGAACTTGGAAAAATGATCATTTGAATGTCCAGGATGAGTGGAGTATGTATACGGATGGTTTGAATCGGTTGAAAATTGTGGAAATGGTGGAAGTTTGAAAAATGTCCCATTCTTTTCAATGGGAATTTCATGGAAATTTCGGGAAAAGCGATAATTTTTTGGAAAATGCTAAAACAATTGAATGTTCTAAATGGTTGGTGTTGGAATTTTTCGAATCGGTTGAGAAATGTTGACGTAACGTTTTTAATTGAGAAATGGTATTAGGGAATTCCAGGAATATCAGGAAAACCGCTAATTTTCCAGTTAAAAAAATAACTAATTAAGAGGAATGTTTTGATGCTGGAACGGTTGAAGTGGGTTGAAAAATGTGGGACTAGTAGTCGACAGAAAAAAAGGTTTGGAAAAAACGGGATTTCTGGTAATTCCTGGAATTTTTTTTAACTTGGAAAAATTATAATTTGAATGTCCAGGATGAGTGGAACATGTATATGAAAGGTTTGAATCGGTTGAAAATTGTGGAAATGGTGGAAGTTTGAAAAATGTCCCATTCTTTTCAATGGGAATTTCATGGAAATTTCGGGAAAAGCGATAATTTTTTGGAAAATGCTAAAACAATTGAATGTTCTAAATGGTTGGTGTTGGAATTTTTGGAATCGGTTGAGAAATGTTGTCGAAACGTTTTTAATTGAGAAATGGTATTAGGGAATTCCTGGAATATTGGGAAAACCGCAAATTTTCCAGTTAAAAAAATAACTGATTAAGAGGAATGTTTTGATGCTGGAACGGTTGAAGTGGGTTGAAAAATGTGGGACGAGTAGTCGACAGAAAAAAAGGTTTGGGAAAAAACTGGATTTCTGGGAATTCCTGGAAATTTTTTTGAACTTGGAAAAATGATCATTTAAATGTCCAGGATGAGTGGAATATGTATATGTCTATGGATGGTTTGAATCGGTTGGAAAATGTGGAAATGGTGGAAGTTTGAAAAATGTCCCATTCTTTTCAATGGGAATTTCATGGAAATTTCGGAAAAGTGGTAATTTTTTAGAAAATGCTAAAACAATTGAATGTTCTAAATGGTTGGTGTTGGAATTTTTCAAATCGGTTGAGAAATGTTGACGTAGTAACTTTTTTATTTGAGAAATGGTATTACGGAATTCCTGGAATTTCGGGAATTTTCCAGTTAAAAAAATAACTGATTAAGAGGAATGTTTTGATGCTGGAACGGTTGAAGTGGGTTGAAAAATGTGGGAGGAGTAGTCGACAGAAAAAAGGGTTTGGAAAAAACGGGATTTCTGGGAAGTCCTGGAAATTTTTTAAAAACTTGAAAAAAAGATAATTTGAATGTCCAGGATGAGTGGAATATGTATATGGATTGTTTGAATCGGTTGAAAATTGTGGAAATGGTGGAAGTCTCAAAAATGGCCCATTCTTTTCAATGGGAATTTCATGGAAATTTCGGGAAAAGCGGTAATTTTTTGGAAAATGCTAAAACAATTGAATATTCTAAATGGTTGGTGTTGGAATTTTTCAAATCGGTTGAGAAATGTTGACGTAGTAACGTTTTTAATTGAGAAATGGTATTAGGGAATTCCTGGAATATCGGGAAAACCGCGAATTTTCCAGTTAAAAAAATAACTGACTAAGAGGAATGTTTTGATGCTGGAACAGTTGAAGTGTGTTGAAAAATGTGGGAGGAGTAGTCGACAGAAAAAAAGGTTTGGAAAAAACGGGATTTCTGTGAATTCCTGGAATTTTTTTTAAATTGGAAAAATTATAATTTAAATTTCCATGATGGGTGGAATATGTATATGGATGGTTTGAATCAGTTGAAAATTGTGGAAATGGTGGAAGTTTGAAAAATGTTCCATTCTTTTCAATGGGAATTTCATGGAAATTTCGGGAAAAGCGGTAATTTTTTGGAAAATGCTAAAACAATTGAATGTTCTATATGGTTGGTGTTGGGATTTTTCAAATCGGTTGAGAAATGTTGACGTAGTAACGTTTTTAATTGAGAAATGGTATTACGGAATTCCTGGAAAACCGGGACTTTTCCAGTAAAACAAACAAACAACTGATTAAGAGGAATGTTTTGATGCTGGAACGGTTGAAGTGGGTTGAAAAATGTGGGAGGAGTAGTCGACAGAAAAAAGGGTTTGGAAAAAACGGGATTTCTGGGAAGTCCTGGAAATTTTTTTGCACTTGGAAAAATGATAATTTGAATGTCCAGGATGAGTGGAATATGTATATGGATGGTTTGAATCGGTTGAAAATTGTGGAAATGGTGGAAGTTTGAAAAATGGCCCATTCTTTTCAATGGGAATTTCATGGAAATTTCAGGAAAAGCGGTAATTTTTTAGAAAATGCTAAAACAATTGAATGTTCTAAATGGTTGGTGTT
Source organism: Entelurus aequoreus (assembly GCF_033978785.1). Classification (NCBI taxonomy): domain Eukaryota; kingdom Metazoa; phylum Chordata; class Actinopteri; order Syngnathiformes; family Syngnathidae; genus Entelurus; species Entelurus aequoreus. The sequence goes on from NC_084753.1 coordinate 41,552,307, forward strand.
GGAATTTTTCAAATCGGTTGAGAAATGTTGACGTAGAACTGTTTTTATTTGAGAAATGGTATTACGGAATTCCTGGAATTTCGGGAATTTTCCAGTTAAAAAAATAACTGATTAAGAGGAATGTTTTGATGCTGGAACGGTTGAAGTGAGTTGAAAAATGTGGGAGGAGTAGTCGACAGAAAAAAAGGTTTGGAAAAAAATGGGATTTCTGGGAATTCCTGGAATTTTTTTTTAACTTGGAAAAATTTTCATTTGAATGTCCAGGATGAGTGGAATATGTATATGGATGGTTTGAATCGGTTGAAAATTGTGGAAATGGTGGAAGTTTTAAAAATGTCCCATTCTTTTCAATGGGAATTTCATGGAAATTTCGGGAAAAGCGGTAAGTTTTTTGAAAATGCTAAAACAATTGAATATTCTAAATGGTTGGTGTGGGAATTTTTCAAATCGGTTGAGAAATGTTGACGTAGTAACTTTTTTATTTGAGAAATGGTATTACGGAATTTCGGGAATTTTCCAGTTAAAAAAATAACTGATTAAGAGGAATGTTTTGATGCTGGAATGGTTGAAGTGGGTTGAAAAATGTGGGAGGAGTAGTCGACAGAAAAAAAGGGTTTGGAAAAAACCGGGGTTTCTGGGAATTCCTGGAATTTTTTTGAACTTGGAAAAATGATCATTTAAATGTCCAGGATGAGTGGAATATGTATATGTCTATGGATGGTTTGAATCGGTTGAAAATTGTGGAAATGGTGTAAGAGAGGAGAAGGGGTTACCTTATGTCAAAAAAAGATTTACGACCTTAAGGTCAAAAGGTCACAGGGGGGTGGGGTGAAGGGGAGGTCAGAAGGAGGCGGGGCTGAGGGGGGAATACACCTTATGTCAAAATGTGATTGATGGCCCTGTAAGAGGAGGGGTGGGGTGAAGGGGAGGTCAGAAGGAGGCGGGGCTGAGGGGGAGACACCTTATGTCAAAATGTGATTGATGGCCCTGTAAGAGGAGGGGTGGGGTGAAGGGGAGGTCAGAGGAAGGTGGGGCTAAGGGGGGAGACACTTTATGTCAAAATGCGATTTACGACTTTTTGAGTATTAACACATGTACGTACACACACACACATACACTGGTATATGTGAATGGTAAGTCTTTGTTAGTACGAGCATTAAGAGAAAATGGAAAAGATGGAGAAAGCTGTTGTTTCAGTAGGCATGATTAGCGAAACGCCAGTTTCAATTTATAAAAATGATAAAACTTACTACGACGCTCCTCGGAAAAGTAGGATTTTTTTGAATCGTACTCAAATTCCTCCAACCGAGTCTTTGCGTGAGAAGTGGTGCTTGGAGGGTTATGGAATGATTGGATCTTTTGGATACGTTTTCCGATACCAGATGGGAGATATCTGTTTGTTTCAGCTGAAAGAGAGAAGAGACGAAAGCCCTTTTTCGATTGCATCGTCGCTATCAACCGTGGATTGGGATGTTTTAAGTTTGACAATGCCTGATATTTTGTGGCATGATCCTTCTCCGATGGAAAAACGTGTAAAAGGAAGCTTGTTTACTTACCCGACGCTGGATGAGTTGCGTGAGAGAAGAATTTTGTTTAGCGCTACTTGGGAGACGAAATCTTCTGCCTCAGGTCGTTGGTTTTTTCGTGCCAGTCTCCGTGCTCCTAAAATCAACGGATCCTATCAGCCTCAGTCGACCGAACCAGACGTCTTTTCTTTGGAGTCTTTTAACTCTGAATGCGGGGTGTTTACTCCGGTGGTGGTGGTTCCTATAGCGGCATGGCGAGAGTGTATGGGAGAAATGAAGGAGAAGATAGACGTCTTGTTTCGAAGCAGCCGAAATTGGAAATGCGTACTGACGACGAAAAGAAGGTTGTCTTTTGAGACCACACCCCCGACGGAGTACGAAAGGACCTCCCCTGCCAATACATCAACCAATAGTATTTAAAAACAATCTTTCTACTAGTCTGATTGGTCGAAACTTTTTACGGGGCTCCTCCCCTTTGAAAACAATACGCCCCGTAATTTTTTGACCAATCCACAACGGTTTCTTTTTTTTCGTACCCTTTAAAAACAAGACAATCTTGCAATTTTGACCAAGCCACATCGGTTCCTTTCTGAACGTGCGATCTCTCAAACAAGAAAATGGCAAACAAGACAAGCAGACGCGTACAGACTTCTTTTATACCACAGGACAAATTTAAACCATCCGTAAACACGGCTGATGAACCATCCGGCATTACGGCTGATAAAGCAACCATGGCTGAGATTTTTATCCCGCCTGAGACGACGGAGGATGCGAACGACAAAGAGACCCCTTCAATTCCGCCGTGTCGCTTCAGCAGATGCTTCGCCAGACAAGAGACGAAAACCAGCGAGGCTACACCGTCTTTGTCAGACAACGATACGGAGGAGGAGGAAAAGGAGAATTGTTTTGTAAACATAACTCCGCCATCATCCCAGCCATCATCTCCGTTACTCTTGGAGCCTACATTGCACATTGACGACGAAACCGACGGGGGTCTGTGGTTGTTTTTCACCAGCACGGTGAAAACGGCCGTGTTTCATCTCCTCAACCACGCCATCTACAATTTCAGGCAAAGCAAGTGCTACGGTTGCTGGGTAAACCATCCGAGCCAAAGACAACACCCATGCCTGGAGCCCTATGAGCAGGGTTTTCTGCTGTCCAACTACGCCGAAATCATCAAGAGTCTGCGTACACCTAAATTCATTCAGGCCATTCAATGCTTGCTGATGCTTCGTTGCATCAAGGCTGAGGATTCAAAGGTTGAAGCCTATGCAGACTCTTTGCTGTCTCAACTGGGATCTGAGACAAATATCTGGGGGGCTATAGATGGCATGTACAGCGAGCTGGTGGGAAATGATGAAACGATTTTGGCACATTTGGATATGGTGACAGAGTGTTGGAAAAAATAAAAAAAGATGGGTAATTATTGGGGAAAACTTGTCAACTTTGTCGAGAACCATGCTGTTATATACCCATTGACGGACATGATAGAAGCATTTATTTTAAAACGCGACAAACCTCAAAAACTACAAATTATTCTTGACTTTGCCCGCTCTAAGCCCACCTGGGAAACTGTTGTTTCTTATGCTTCTGACTTTGACATTTTTGAAATGATTTTGTTTGAATGGTCTAAAGAAAAGTCTTTTCAACCTTCACCTTGTCATGTGTTTGTTTTATATGCTCTGTTTGTTGATATGACGATGTATCGGCTGCGCTATGGCATCTCCGTTAATGTTTTGTTTGAACTGCAAAAACTACATAATGTGATTAAATGTACCTACGGTATACCTGTTTTATATCAAACGTTGATTATAGTTTATAGTTTATAGAAAATTGTTTTAGATACAATGTGTTATTTTTTATAATAAAAACAAAATGTTTTAGATACACTGTGTTGTTTTTTATAATAAAAACAAAATGTTTTAGATACACTGTGTTGTTTTTTTATAATAAAAACAAAATGTTTTAGATACACTGTATTGTTTTTTCATGAATGAATAAAAGAAATGTGTACCAAGCAAACCGAGGTCATTTTTCTGTGTCTTTTCACAATGAACAAAGCTATGGAAAAAGCGTACTATACACCCGCACACCCTGGTAGTTTTGGAGGTGTAGATCGACTCCGTAGAGCTGTACAGGATGAAACGGGGCAACATGTCAAAAGAGAAAAAGTTCAAGAATATTTAATGGGTCAAGATGCCTATACACTCCATCAACCGGTTCGCATCAATTTTCCAAGAAACAGAGTCTTTGTACCTAGACCATTAAATCAATTTCAAGCTGACCTTTGTGACATGCAAGCCTTGGCTAAATATAACGACGGTTTTAATTATTTAATAACGGTCATTGATGTATTTTCCAAGAAGGCTTACGCAAGGGTTTTGAAGAGAAAGACAGCCGAGGATGTGGTTAATTCGTTTCAATCGGTGTTAGAGGAAAGCCAAATCCCTCTTAAACTACAAACTGACGCGGGAAAAGAATTTTTTAACAAAAGTTTTCAAGCTCTGATGAAGAAATACAATATTGTACATTTTTCTACAGCCAGCGATCTCAAAGCCTCGGTGGTTGAAAGATTTAATCGTACTTTGAAAGGAAAAATGTGGAGATATTTTACAGCCAATAATACTAGGCGGTACCTAGACGTCTTACAAGACTTGTTAAAAAGCTACAACCACGGATATCACAGCAGTATTAAAATGAAACCCGCTGATGTAACTTTGGAAAATACTCCTCAAGTGTTTGAAAATCTTTATGGTTCAAACACAGCGTCCAAACACAAATACAAATTTGTCACGGGAGATACGGTGAGAATATCTAAAGTGAGAGGAGTATTTGATAAAAAATACGAACAAAGTTTTACAAACGAGGTGTTTACAATAAACAGACGTCTCCCTCGCACTCCCCCTGCATACAAACTGAAAGATTTTGACGGAAAAATAATAGAGGGTTCTTTTTACGAAGCCGAACTCCAAAAAGTAAAAGAGAGCGAGAACAAGCTCTACCACGTGGAAGAAATTTTAAAACGACGGACGGTTAATGGCAAAAAACAAGTTCTAGTGCGCTGGAAAAACTGGCCCGAAAAATTTAACAGTTGGGTGGACGCTGACCACCTTACAAATGTATAAAACAATCTGATGCCATGATGAGACTCCCAGTCGTGAGGACAAAAGATCAACGAGCATTATGGATCATTCCTACGAGGGTTTTTACCTCACCTTACCTTCAAATGCCAGCCTCAATGTGTTTAAAAAAAACAAAAGTTCCCATTACCAGATAGATTTGACTCAACATATAGATTTAGCAGGGTCATGGGAGGTGGGCTTAACAGAGATTTCATACCCTCACTCATGGTATAATGTTCGTAGCGGGGTGTTTTATGAATGGATGAAGATACCCCCACCTGAGCCCAACTCTTCTAAGGATTCTAGCAAGAGCCCTGTATTTAACTCACAAGTTTTTCATTCTCATACTTTATACAAAGAAGCGGATGAAAATTCTAACAGGCGTCCCGTAAACATCCCTCAAGATGGGGTAGTTTTACCCCTTCGGGCGCGCGAGACCTCTAAAACCGGGCACACCTTTAAACGAAGGGAAGGAGGGGTACACCCCGCACAAGATGATGTCACATCAGAAGACGACTCGCAAGTTTTTCATTTTCCTACCTTAAACACAGAAGCGGATGAGGATTCTAACACGGGTCCCGTAAACATCCCTCAAGATGGGGTAGTTTTTTGTCAAGAAATGAGAGGAGGGTGTTATGAGACCGTTAAACGATTCATAAATGAGCTGAATGAATCTTTACAAAAAATTGACCCTGATGTGAGGATAGCCTTTGACGACGTTAAAAAACGAATCTCCTATCAATCAGGGGGTCAAACTATTTTTTGTTTTCCCCCTCCCCTGGCTTACATTATGGGAGTGGAACCAGGAAAGTGGATCAAGTTTGACCGAGGGTCGGCCCCCTATCCGATGGATATAAATGCTGGTTTCAACCATCTTTACTGTTACACTGACGTGGTGCGTCCTCAGATAGTAGGCGACGTTTATGCACCTCTCTTGAGAATCGTGAGTGTACAAGGAGCTTATGGAGACGTTGTCACCAAGTATTTTAACCCTGTCTACTATTTACCCGTCTCGAAAAATCACATTGAAAACATACGGGTGGAGATTAAATCTGATCAGAACAAATACGTCGACTTTACCTTTGGCAAGACTATTGTGAAGCTCCACTTTAGACCCGTCAGAAAGTAAAAACAACAACATTGAAAATGAGTCAACCCATGCACAACCCTCTACGTTTAGTGGGTTATTATGAAAGCCAAGTGGGGGGTTCCCTCCCCGGTTTCGCAGGTTCGCCTGTGATGTACGGGCGTGGGATAGGCTCTGTGTTTTCAAGGTTGTTTCGTTTTGTTTCGCCTCTGGTGAAAAGAGGTTTCGCCTTGGCCAAACCTCATCTTAAAACAGCGGCAAAAAATATCGCTTCCGACGTATTCAGTCAAGCCGTTGGAAAAACGGGTCGAGGAGTACAAGATGGATCGGGGGGAATAATGGTCCTGGCTAGACAACCCCGAAAGAGACCCCCGGGGCGACGTGTCTCGAGGGTTAATAAAAAACGTAGACGCCTAGCGAAAAAAAAATCAGTCGGCGAAAGACTTACAAAGAGAAGGACCACTGACACCTCGCACGATATATTTTAAAAAAAGATGGCTCTTTTACATCAAAATTCATCCGAATGCACGATGGCTGAACTGGATTTATTTTCAGCTCCTATGACTCAAATGTCTATCGAAGATAAAACCTACACAGAAGTACGACCATTATCTGCCATATCAGATGGAGGACCTATCGAATTTTTTATCCCGGGAGAAGGTGAAAAGTACTTGGATCTGAATGACACATTACTTTACCTGCGGGTTAAAATTACCCGCGCCGATGGAACAAATATCCCCAACGACGCAAACGTGGGTCTCATCAATTATCCTCTAAACACCATCTTTAGCCAATGCGACATTATGCTCGGGGATAGACTGATTTCTCAATCCAGCGCCACTCACCCCTACAGAGCAATAATTGAAACGCTACTAAACTATTCTGAAGCTACCCTCAGAAGTCAATTTTCTGCTGGTTTATTTTACAAAGACACCGCCGCCTCTATAGACTCTATAGCAGGGGTAAATGGACCCAACAAAGGACTTAACATTAGAAGCGGTTACACGGTCGAATCTAAAGAAGTTCACCTGCTGGGACCGCTTCATGCCGACATTTTTTTCAGCGAGAGACTCCTTCTCAACTCGGTGGATGTGAAAATCAAACTCACGCGCGCCAGTGACGCCTTTTGTCTCATGGGAGCTGTGGACAGTACTTTTTGTCTAAAAGTGCTGGGCGCTTCTCTCTTTACAAAAAAGGTCACCGTTTCTCCGGCCGTGCGATTGGGGCACGCCTCAGCCTTACTCAAAGGAAACGCGCTCTACCCTTTGTCAAGGGTCAGCGTAAAAACGTACTCTATCCCTGAAAATTCCAGAGTATGTACCCAAGAAAATTTGTTTTTGGGGACGATGCCTAAATACGTTGTTTTGGGCATGGTGAATCACGAAGCTTTCACAGGAAGAAGGGATCTCTCCCCCTTTAATTTTCAGCATTTTAATGCAGAATACATTACTCTCTGTCAAGCAGGAAAACAAATTCCCTCCAAAGCTTTTCAACCTCAATTTAACCAGGGGGCTTCAGTTAGAGAGTTTTACAACATTTTTAGTGCTACAGGGAGGCATCTGAAAGATTTACCTCTATGCATAAACAGACAAGATTTTGAGCGGGGGTATTCGTTGTTCGTGTTTAATCTTAATCCGGGAGAGGACAGCGACGCATTGTCCAGGGTTTCAAACGGAACTTTAAGACTGGAAATGAGATTCAGAGTGCCCTTACCCAACACGGTCACTCTTGTGGTTTACGCCTGCTACGACTCTATTTTGGAAATTGATTCTAAACGACAAGTGCTGGTGGATTATTATTGATGTTGGAAATGAATAACCATCAATTGGAGAAGCTTTTGCAACAAGTGTTGGGGGATGTTTTTTGTGGTGTATGGGCCTCTGACCAACTCATCTCGCTGACTCACTCCTTCACCCCACCCTCCTACTTTATCGTCAACACTCACGAAGGACATCGGCCGGGGGAGCACTGGTTATCGATGACTCTGGAAGAAGATGGGACCGCCACTTTTTTTGATTCTTATGGATTTTCTCCCAATTTCGACTACTATCCACGGAGCATCTTGAGCTTTTTGGAAAATCGGTCTGATCGGATATTGTACCATGACCTCCAGCTTCAACACCCTTTGTCCGTAGTGTGTGGTCAACACTGCGTTTATTATCTGTACCATCGATTTTGTGGACTGTCTTTTAAACAAGTTTTGTCTTTATACGATGATGATGTAGTAAAAAATGATCTTGAAGCATATACCCTGGTTAAAAAATTGCAACGATGTACTTGCTTAAATAAGAATAATAGTAGGAGCTGCAACGTACAATCCGTCTGTTGTTTAGAAACTTTTTTGAATCGTTGAAATGAAAATGCTGTACACAATGCGTTTGATGAATAAAAACATTTTATTAAAACAAAAGTTTATGTCACATCATTCAAGGTTTAACCAACGCGGGGATAATGTCACTTTTTTACTTTTTCTTTTCCTCTCAGGGGTTAGAAATGTTTCATTTTCCAAACCAACCCGTTTCTCTTCTTCATTCCATGCCGGTTCAAACTCCACACCCGCTTTTAGACGTCTGTATTGATCTCGTGCTCCTGGGTTATGAATGGTTGAGACAGGGACGTTTAGCTCCGACAACGCTGTTAAAAATGTTTTCCATCCCTCGGGTGGACGGTTCTGTGGTCTTTTGGTCCGTTGCATTAGGTGTTTTAGTAAATCGATCATATGAGATCCTTGCACCGGTGTTCCGCTTTGAACAAACTCTCCTTTGGCGGTCCATCCCTTATCATTCTCGGATAATTTTTTCATAATGTACTCGGCATTGCTACGATCGCGATGGGGGAGGTTTTTTATAACTTGGACCATCGTGACATCCTCCGGCTCCCCGGCTGTGTTCCTTGGTTTATCCAGCGTTTTATCATCAGGGAAGTTCCACGGGTCATCCTTTGAATCCTTGTGTAAAGTCACAGTCATCTTTTTTTCCTCACGTTGGCCCTGCTTTACCAAACTAAGATATCTTTGCATTAAGGTGTCGTACATTTTTATTTTTTCATGAGGATTCATTCCATGTTCGTTTAAGACGGTTTTCATTTTAGCGTCCAGATCATCCTCTGCCGAGTGTCTGATGCTCTGCTCAGTTCGAGTTAAACGATTTAATTGGTGGGGAGATAGGAGAAACATTTTTTGAGCCTTTTTCATCTTTAACCTTTTCCACTCAATCCTCCGATAAGACTTCCTATAAACGGTATGATTGTAGAGAGCAAGGGTAAAAGAAAACCGCCCGACTGTTTCATTAGAGTCTGACGTTTGCGTTCTAGTCCGGTCCTTTTATCAGCCAGCAGTCTGATGATTTTCTTTTGTTTTTTAAGTTTAGCAAATTGCGATGGAGATAAGGGAACATTACCCTTTAAAATGTTTAAAGCAATTTCACACAGCGTCCTAATAAAGTCTGGAGACCCGTAACTCAAAATGTCTCGACGTTTTTGAGGCGATGCATGGTACAGAGCTTTTAACATAGGACCATTCCTTTTTACACGCTTTGACATTTTTGAAATTATGTTTTTGGCACGTACACAACAGGCCACTGATGCGGAAGCAAGCCCGACCTTAGTCTGTATTGATCTGGGCAAAAAGGTGTCAGGTCAACCAGTAAATACCCATGCTCGTCCAAAGTAGCGTCCGCAAAACTTTCCAAGAAAAAACTTTTTTGTGAGGGAAACATTTGCTGAGCCAACACGTTAATCTGCAATCTGTCCCTCGGGTTCTTAAACAGTATCATATAATTACAGTTTAAGCTAATTGTGCGTGAAAATTTACCTTGATGAAAAACATTCTGGGTCAGCATCATAACGCTCATATTTCGATGATGTCTGTACTGAGTGAAAATTTTAACCACTTCAGGATGAACAGTAGTGGCAAACGTACGGTTTTGACAAAAATCCTTTAATGTCAGAGATACCGTTGTAATGATTTTGAGATAAATACAAATACAACGGGTTATCTGATTTTGGAAATTCCGTCTCAAACAGTGAAAAGGGACGTTGATCCTCTTCTCTGTACAGTATAACAATTTTACGTCGTACAACTTTTTCAAATTTAGAAATATCACTAAAAGTGACGGCTGTTTGGTCATCTAAGCCGGCTTTTCTCTGTATTTGTTTAGCCATCGCCACAGCCTGACTATCTGTAATTTTAGAATGAATCAGATGGGCTAGACTAATGGCAAAACAAAGTTGATTATCTGTATTGTATGGTTTATACAGATAGCGAGCTTTCTTTTTGTATAGTTCGTGTTCTAAAAGGGTATCAGATTTTCTTCTAACACCGCCTCTAGGGTTATGTGCTATTTGAACTACTACATGTATTTCGTTGTCATTCATTATCGACGCATTTGATTGTAGCAGTAAATCTAACACTTCTTGAAAAGCATTCATTACTTCCCCGGCATCGTTTTGAAACGTAAACGAAGTATGATTTCTTCTACCGTCACCGATTAACTCTAATTGAACAGTGTCATTGGGTCTAGCCTCCTCAACTACCCTTTCTGTCAAGTTTTCAAGGTTTCCCATAACTCGGCGGTAAAATGTGGCATAATCTGTTACACCATTGTTTTGAGGAAAAGATAAAACACTTTTTAACTCAACATTATTAAACACTTCGCGTCTCAAGACATTTATACCCGCGCCTCTCTGGGTATCATTTAAATTTGGATGGTCATGAGTGGGGCTCTGCTGTGGCGCCCCCACCTCCTCAAAATCGTCATGCTGTTGTGACTGTGTGTGTGCGTCTGTGTTTTCGCCTCTCTGGGTATCATTTAAATTTGGATGGTCATGAGTGGGGCTCTGCTGTGGCGTCCTCACCATTTCACCTTGCGCCCCCACCTCCTCAAAATCGTCGTGCTGCTGTGGCTGTGTGTGTGCGTCTGTGTTTGTGTTTAAATTTGATATGTTATGAGTATCTTGCAAAGCTGGATCATAGACTGCTCTCCAGTTTAAACGAAAAATCGCATTGTGTAAAGAATGAAAAAAGTCTGAATCACATTCTGCTTGGTTATTTGCTTCGACCTGACGAAGCGCACGATGTAATGGAAAAAAATAGTCCGAATCACATTCTGCCTGGTTATTTACTTCTAAACGCTGATTAGAAACGTTTTCATTTTCTATTTCACTGACATCCCCCGCTAATTCAGACGTAACTACACATTTTTCCTCAGCCATTCTAATTCTCTAAAAAACAAAACAAAAAAAAACAAAAAACAACAAAAAAATATCAATAAAGCGGTTATATCAATCAAACATGTATTAAACACTGTTAAACATCGTCTCAAAGGTACGAGCCAATATCTTGTAGTTTTGTTTGATCTGTTGTATTTTTCGCTCCAGTCTCCTCAGCTCACGACTCTTCCTCTTCTTCTTCTTTATCTTCTTAGCGCCTGCAAAATAAAAATAAAAAACAAACGACTTTAACCGCATGTGGCGCTGTCGATTTCACTCAACACTTTCACATTCGTACTCGGAAACAAACCCCCACCTCCTAAGTACGACCCCGCCTACTTCTAAGAGCGGCAAATTCATTTTGCAAAAAGACAGTCTAGTGTGAACATCTCCTACAGCCGCTTAAAAAAACATGCAAAAAGCAAAGAAAAACTTACCGCAGATAGGTGTAGGACTTTCGTCGTCTTTTTCAATGATGTTGTCCTCGAGCAAGTCTTCGGTGTGGAGAGTATTTTGTGGGAAAAACCCCTCTTCTTTCACCGCGAGCAAGCCTTCAGCCTCCGCTGGAACGTCATTGGTGAGTAGCTCTTCAATGGCGGGACATTCGGCGTCTTTTTCGACAATGTTGTCCCGGCACAATTCTTCAATGATGGCACTCTTTTGTAGTAAAAAAGCTTCCTCGTCTTCATCCTCTTTTGCAACCAGTTCTTCAATGTCAAAACACTTTTTGGCGGGAGACCCGTTAAAGGCGTCCAACGCGCCAGAGGCGTAAAAGAAACATCTGTAAGTAAATGTATATATATATATATATATATTGTATGTTTTTTCTTGTAAAATAAAAATCGTACCTACCAAATTGTGATTGTAAAAATGCACTCGCTTTAAAATCTTCCCATATTCCCTCTATAAAACAAAATAATGAATACGCATAATATTAAACAACACCCTGTGAGTCATTTTCCAACTTTGTAAAATCAAACGGACATAGTTTTTTTCCAGTTTAAATATGCTTGAGTACCTAATCTAAAAAACATATGTTTGTTAAGAACCTGTTTTAAAAGACATGGTTGCTTGCTTCGGCAAATTCTCCCGCCTTAAATCTGTCTCTACCACTCTCTTTGAGCATAGTTTTGTCAGCAAAAAAGCACCTGTCTCTACCTATCTCTTCGAGCATGGTTTTGTCAATAAAAACCAGCTGCCAACAATAAACCGCATACCAACCAATTTGCTGTGTGTGTGTGTGTGTGTGTGTGTGTGCGTGTGATTTCATCCCGCCAAAAACAAAAAAATAAAAACTATCAATAAAGATGGTAACTTTGCTTAAAATATTTATTCATACCCTAATTGTGCTGTTTCTTACGCGTGTATTTTTTAAACATGTTCATGACTTTTGCTGTGTATGTCTTCTCACTGCTGCTGTGCTGCTGTAAAAGTCCCAAAAGGGTGTTCTTACCCCTCCAAACTCTCTCTCTCTGTTTATAATGCATATTTTCTGCTAGATTTACTCTCTATTTAATCCAAAGAAAAAAACTAACCATCAATAGTAAATTTTTACCATCGGTCTCCAAACTACGGCCCTACCCCAAACGCGGTACGCCGACGTCCAAAATCCGGCCCCCTATTTTTTGAGATATTTTAGATTTTTCTGGACATATTGGGCATCCATAGACTCACGAGGTCAGCGGCGAGACTTATGGTAATGGTATCAGTGTCATTTTTAAACATTTTCATGACTTTTGACCACTTTTCCAACAAATTAGTCAAAAAATGAGGGGCTTATTGTTTTCAAAGGGGAGGAGCCCCGTAAAAAGTTTCGACCAATCAGACTAGTAGAAAGATTGTTTTCAAATACTATTGGTTGATGTATTGGCAGGGGAGGTCCTTTCGTACTCCGTCGGGGGTGTGGTCTCAAAAGACAACCTTCTTTTCGTCGTCAGTACGCATTTCCAATTTCGGCTGCTTCGAAACAAGACGTCTATCTTCTCCTTCATTTCTCCCATACACTCTCGCCATGCCGCTATAGGAACCACCACCACCGGAGTAAACACCCCGCATTCAGAGTTAAAAGACTCCAAAGAAAAGACGTCTGGTTCGGTCGACTGAGGCTGATAGGAGCCGTTGATTTTAGGAGCACGGAGACTGGCACGGAAAACCCAACGACCTGAGGCCAAAAAATCCTACTTTTCCGAGTAGCGTCGTAGTAAGTTTTATCATTTTTATAAATTGAAACTGGCGTTTCGCTAATCATGCCTACTGAAACAACAGCTTTCTCCATCTTTTCCATTTTCTCTTAATGCTCGTACTAACAAAGACTTACCATTCACATATACCACTGTATGTGTGTGTGTGTACGTACATGTGTTAATACTCAAAAAGTCGTAAATCGCATTTTGACATAAAGTGTCTCCCCCCTTAGCCCCACCTTCCTCTGACCTCCCCTTCACCCCACCCCTCCTCTTACAGGGCCATCAATCACATTTTGACATAAGGTGTCTCCCCCTCAGCCCCGCCTCCTTCTGACCTCCCCTTCACCCCACCCCTCCTCTTACAGGGCCATCAATCACATTTTGACATAAGGTGTATTCCCCCCTCAGCCCCGCCTCCTTCTGACCTCCCCTTCACCCCACCCCCCTGTGACCTTTTGACCTTAAGGTCGTAAATCTTTTTTTGACATAAGGTGTATTCCCCCCTCAGCCCCGCCTCCTTCTGACCTCCCCTTCACCCCACCCCCCCCCCCCCCTGTGACCTTTTGACCTTAAGGTCGTAAATCTTTTTTTGACTAAAGGTAACCCCTTATCCTCTCTGGTGTAAGTTTGAAAAATGGCCAATTAATTTTGAATGGGGAAAAATGTCCCCGGAAAACCTGGAATTCTGGGAATTTTTGGAATTTGTCAAGGGAAAGCCCGCAATTCCCCAATAAGCTGAACAGTTTGAAGTTGGAACGCTTTGAATGGGATGAAAAATGTGGAAGGTAGAGCGTGTCAAAATCTGGAGAAGTAGTAGAAGAAGAAATAGATGCATTTTGGTGTAGAAAAGCATATTGTGTGAATGTTTGGGAGCGTTCACACAATAACAGAATGATTGCGAAACTAAGTGGTCTGTTTTCGTACTTGTCAGGTGTGTCTTCACCACAGTTGACCCGGAAACTGGAATCATCAGCAGAAAAGAACCTTTGGAAACACTGAAAAGGTAAGGAATCATCATTTTTAGAGTAATATATTTCACTTATTTGAAAGAAGTCTGAGAGGTAGTGTATTGGTAATGTGTCTCGTACAAGTCCACTGACTGACAGTTGGCGTAGATCCGGGCTGCGTTTTAGGATGTGTAGCAAAGCCTGTGTTGGAACATCATTAAAAAGCCACTATTTCACAACAGGGTACATACCGATTTTTTTGCTCTTTTTTTCTTACATTTTTACTGTTGTATTTTTCCTTTGTAAGAGAGTAAAAATTATAATTTGTAATTTTTTTATTTAAAAAAAAAGTTAAAAACTGACATATTTTAAGACAAAACATTGTGTTGTAGGCGACTATATTAATATTAATTAGTGAAACATTTCAGCTTTTTTGTCATTACATTTTGATTTTTTCTTTCAATTTTTACTGTTTTTTTTCCCTATGTAAGGATAGAGTAAAAGTTATAATTTGGCATTTTTAATTTTTTTAAAAGTTAAAAACAGACATATTTTACGACAAAACATTGTGTTGTAGGCGACTAAGTATATTAATATTAATTAGTGAAACATTTCAGCTTTTTGGTCATTACATTCCGATTTTTTTGCTCTTTTTTTCTTACATTTTTACTGTTGTATATTTCCTATGTAAGAGAGTAAAAATTATAATTTGGCATTTTTTTATTTTAAAAAAAAGTTAAAAACTGACATATTTTAAGACAAAACATTGTTGTAGGCGACTATATTAATATTAATTAGTGAAACATTTCAGCTTTTTTGTCATTACATTTTGATTTTTTCTTTCAATTTTTACTGTTTTTTTTCCTATGTAAGGATAGAGTAAAGGTTATAATTTGGCATTTTTAAATTTTTTTTTAGTTAAAAACAGACATATTTTACGACAAAACATTGTGTTGTAGGCGACTAAGTATATTAATATTAATTAGTGAAACATTTCAGCTTTTTGGTCATTACATTCCGATTTTTTTGCTCTTTTTTTCTTACATTTTTACTGTTGTATTTTTCCTATGTAAGTATAGAGTAAAAATTATAATTTCACATTTTTTTATTTAAAAAAGGAAGAAGTTGAAAACAGACATATTTTAAGACAAAACATTGTTGTAGGCGACTAAGTATATTAATATTAATTAGTGAAACATTTCAGCTTTTTTGTCATTACATTTTGATTTTTTCTTTCAATTTTTACTGTTTTTTTTCCTATGTAAGGATAGAGTAAAAATTATAATTTTGCATTTTTTTATTTTAAAAAAAGAGTTAAAAACAGACGTATTTTAAGACAAAACATATTGTTGTAGGTGACTAAGTATATTCATATTAATGAAACATTTCAGCTTTTTTTCATTACATACCGATTTTTTTGGTCTTTTTTTCTTACTTTTTTACTGTTGTTTTTTTCCTATGTAAGAGAGTAAAAATTATAATTTGGCATTTTTTTCTTTAAAAACTGACATATTTTAAGACAAAACATTGTGTTGTAGGCGACTATATTAATATTAATTAGTGAAACATTTCAGCTTTTTTGTCATTACATTTTGATTTTTTCTTTCAATTTTTACAGTTTTTTTTCCTATGTAAGGATAGAGTAAAAATTATAATTTTGCATTTTTTTATTTAAAAAAGAGTTAAAAACAGACGTATTTTAAGACAAAACATATTGTTGTAGGTGACCAAGTATATTCATATTAATGAAACATTTCAGCTTTTTTTTCATTACATACAGATTGTTTTGCTCTTTTTTTCTTACTTTTTTGCTGTTGTATTTTTCCTATGTAAGAGAGTAAAAATTATAATCTGGCATTTTTTTATTTAAAAAAAAAAGTTAAAAACTAACATATTTTAAGACAAAACATTGTTGTAGGCGACTAAGTATATTAATATTAATTAGTGAAACATTTCAGCTTTTTTTTCATAACATTTTGATTTTTTCTTTCAATTTTTACTGTTTTTTTTCCTATGTAAGGATAGAGTAAAAGTTATAATTTGGCATTTTTAAATTTTTTTTTAGTTAAAAACGGACATATTTCACGACAAAACATTGTGTTGTAGGCGACTAAGTATATTAATATTAATTAGTGAAACATTTAAGCTTTTTGGTCATTACATTCCGTTTTTTTTGCTCTTTTTTTCTTACATTTTTACTGTTGTATTTTTCCTATGTAAGTATAGAGTGAAAATTTAAATTTCGCATTTTTTTATTTAAAAAAGGAAGAAGTTGAAAGCAGACATATTTTAAGACAAAACATTGTTGTGGGCGACTATATTAATATTGATTAGTGAAACATTTCAGCTTTTTTGTCATTAAATTTTGATTTTTTATTTCAATTTTTACTTTTTTTTCCTATGTAAGGATAGAGTTAAAGTTATAATTTGGAATTTTTCTTTTTTTTTTTAGTTAAAAACAGACATATTTTACGACAAAACATTGTGTTGTAGGCGACTAAGTATATTAATTTTAATTAGTGAAACATTTCAGCTTTTTGGTCATTACGTTCCGATTTTTTTGCTCTTTTTTTCTTACATTTTTACTGTTGTATTTTTCCTATGTAAGTATAGAGTAAAAATTATAATTTCGCATTTTTTTATTAAAAAAAAAAAGGAAGTTAAAAACAGACATATTGTTATACAAAACATTGTTGTAGGCGACTAAGTATATTAATATTAATAAGTGAACATTTTCCATTACATTCTGATTTTTTTGCTATTTTTCTCTTGCATTTTTACTGGGTTTTTTTAGACAGATATATTTGGAAACACACAACTTTTAAAATTTTAGCTTACACATTAGGTATATTTGCACAAAACATCGCCGATACCAGCCTGAATTTGAAAGAAAATGAGCGGTATCGCACATCACTAGTTTTTGTAAGTTTTCAGAACGCTATACAGGCGGAATGGAGCGAGTGGCACCACCTCAATCCTTGGCTGACTCTTGCTAGGAGTTTCTTTCCGAGTTAGAATGCATGACAAAAAGTTGTTGTACTTGTCTACGCCTCACAGCTACCGACAGTGCAGTCCCAAAGAGAAGCACATCTACAAGTCAGACCCGCTGTTTGGACAGCTGCACAGCGTGAAGAGGACGGGCGTCCTGCAGGTTGGCGACGACGTGTACCAGATCCGCCGCTGACAGAGCAGGAAGGTGCATCTTTCTCAAAAGCATCCAACTAACATCGGATACAAAGTTGTCATTAAAGCTTGTCGTTTCACAATTTATTACAAATATGTATTTTCATCAATAATACTTTCAAGCAATAACTCATTGTTTCAGTGTGCTTCCTAACTGACATTATTTCATTCATGAACAAAGCTATTTCATTTTGAATGGGAAAATGTCCCGGAAAACCTGGAATTCTGGGAAATCTGGGAATTTTGGAATTTGTCAAGGGAAAGCCCGAATCGGCTGAACAGTTTGAAGTTGGATTGTTTGAATCGGTTGAAAAATGTGGAAACGGTTCAAGTTTGGAAAATGGCTAATTCATTTTGAATGGGAAAAATGTACCGGAAAACCTGGAATTCTGGGAAATCTGGGATTTTTTTAGAATTTGTCAAGGGAAAGCCTGATAGGCTAAACAGTTTGAAGTTGGATTGGTTTGAATCGGTTGAAAAATGTGGAAATGGTTCAAGTTTGGAAAATAGCTATTTCGTTTTGAATGGGGAAAATGTACCGTAAAACCTGGAATTCTGGAAATCTGGGAATTTTTGGAATTTGTCAAGGGAAAGCCCGAATAGGCTGAACAGTTTGAAGTTGGATTGGTTTGAATCGGTTGAAAAGTGTGGAAAATAGCTAATTCATTTTGAATGGGGAAAATGTCCGGAAAACATGGAATTCTGGGAAATCTGGGAATTTTTTGGAATTTGTCAAGGGAAAGCCCAAGTAGGCTGATCAGTTTGAAGTTGGATTGGTTTGAATCGGTTGAAAAATGTGGAAACGGTGGAAGTTTGGAAAATGGCTAATTCATTTTGAATGGGGAAAATGTACCGGAAAACCTAAAATTCTGGGAAATCTGGGATTTTTTTGGAATTTGTCAAGGGAAAGCCTGAACAGTTTGAAGTTGGATTGGTTTGAATCGGTTGAAAAATGTGGAAACGGTGGAAGTTTGGAAAATGGCTAATTCATTTTGAATGGGGAAAATGTCCTGGAAAACATTGAATTCTGGGAAATCTGGGAATTTTTGGAATTGTCAAGGGAAAGCCCGAATAGGCTGAACAGTTTGAAGTTGGATTGGTTTGAATCGGTTGAAAAATGTGGAAATGGTTCAAGTTTGGAAAATAGCTAATTCATTTTGAATGGGGAAAATGTCCTGGAAAACATTGAATTCTGGGAAATCTGGGAATTTTTGGAATTTGTCAAGGGAAAGCCCGAATAGGCTGAACAGTTTGAAGTTGGATTGGTTTGAATCAGTTGAAAAATGTGGAAACGGTGGAAGTTTGGAAATGGCTAATTAATTTTGAATGGGGAAAATGTCCCGGAAAACCTGGAATTCTGGGAAATCTGGGAATTTTTGGAATTTGTCAAGGGAAAGCCCGAATTAGGCTGAACAGTTTGAAGTAGGATTGGTTTGAATCGGTTGAAAAATGTGGAAACGGTGGAAGTTTGGGAAATGGCTAATTCATTTTGAATGGGGAAAATGTACCGAAAACCTGGAATTCTGGGAAATCTGTTTTTTTTTGGAATTTGTCAAGGGAAAGCCCGAATAGGCTGAACAGTTTGAAGTTGGATTGGTTTGAATCGGTTGAAAAATGTGGAAAAGGTTCAAGTTTGGAAAATAGCTAATTCATTTTGAATGGGGAAAATGTCCTGGAAAACATTGAATTCTGGGAAATCTGGGAATTTTTGGAATTTGTCAAGGGAAAGCCCGAATAGGCTGAACAGTTTGAAGTTGGATTGGTTGAATCAGTTGAAAAATGTGGAAACGGTGGAAGTTTGGAAAATGGCTAATTCATTTTTAATGGGGAAAATGTCCCGGAAAAACTGGAATTCTGGGAAATCTGGGAATTTTTGGAATTTGTCAAGGGAAAGCCCGAATAGGCTGAACAGTTTGAAGTTGGATTGGTTTGAATCGGTTGAAAAATGTGGAAACGGTGGAAGTTTGGGAAATGGCTAATTCATTTTGAATGGGGAAAATGTACCGGAAAACCTGGAATTCTGGGAAATCTGGGTTTTTTTTTGAATTTGTCAAGGGAAAGCCCGAATAGGCTGAACAGTTTGAAGTTGGATTGGTTTGAATCGGTTGAAAAATGTGGAAATGGTTCAAGTTTGGAAAATAGCTATTTCATTTTGAATGGGGAAAATGTACCGGAAAACCTGGAATTCTGGGAAATATGGGAATTTTTGGAATTTGTCAAGGGAAAAGCCCGAATAGGCTGAACAGTTTGAAGTTGGATTGGTTTGAATCGGTTGAAAAATGTGGAAACGGTGGAAGTTTGGGAAATGGCTAATTCATTTTGAATGGGGAAAATGTACCGGAAAACCTGGAATTCTGGGAAATCTGGGTTTTTTTTGGAATTTGTCAAGGGAAAGCCCGAATAGGCTGAACAGTTTGAAGTTGGATTGGTTTGAATCGGTTGAAAATGTGAAATGGTTCAAGTTGAAAATAGCTATTTCATTTTGAATGGGGAAAATGTACCGGAAAACCTGGAATTCTGGGAAATATGGGAATTTTTGGAATTTGTCAAGGGAAAGCCCGAATAGGCTGAACAGTTTGAAGTTGGATTGGTTTGAATCGGTTAAAATGTGGAAACGGTGGAAGTTGGAGAATGGCTAATTCATTTTGAATGGGGAAAATGTACCGGAAAACCTGGAATTCTGGGAAATCTGGGATTTTTTGGAATTTGTCAAGGGAAAGCCTGAATAGGCTGAACATTTTGAAGTTGGATTGGTTTGAATCGGTTGAAAATGTGGAAATGGTTCAAGTTTGGAAAATAGCTCATTCATTTTGAATGGGGAAAATGTCCCGGAAAACCTGGAATTCTGGGAAATCTGGGATTTTTTTGGAATTTGTCAAGGGAAAGCCCGAATAGGCTGAACAGTTTGAAGTTGGATTGTTTGAATCGGTTGAAAAATGTGGTAACAGTGGAAGTTTGGGAATGGCTAACTCATTTTGAATGGGGAAAATGTACTGGAAAACCTGGAATTCTAGGAAATCTGGGATTTTTTTTGGAATTTGTCAAGGAAAGCCTGAATAGGCCGAACAGTTTGAAGTTGGATTGGTTTGAATCGGTTGAAAAATGTGGAAATGGTTCAAGTTGGAAAATGGCTAATTTATTTTGAATGGGGAAATGTACCGGAAAACCTGGAATTCTGGGAAATTGGGATTTTTTTGGAATTGTCAAGGGAAAACCCGAATAGGCTGAACAGTTTGAAGTTGGATTGGTTTGAATCGGTTGAAAAATGTGGAAACAGTGGAAGTTTGGGAAATGGCTAACTCATTTGAATGGGGAAAATGTACTGGAAAACCTGGAATTCTGGGAAATCTGGGATTTTTTTGGAATTTGTCAAGGGAAAACCCGAATAGGCTGAACAGTTTGAAGTTGGATTGGTTTGAATCGGTTGAAAAATGTGGAAATGGTTCAAGTTTGGAAAATGGCTAATTCATTTTGAATGGGGAAAATGTCCCGGAAAACCTGAAATTCTGGGAAATATGGGAATTTTTGGAAATTGTCAAGGGAAAGCTTGAGTAGGCTGATCAGTTTGAAGTTGGATTGGTTTGAATCGGTTGAAAAATGTGGGAATGGTTCAAGTTTGGAAATAGCTAATTCATTTTGAATAGGGAAAATGTACGGAAAACCTGGAATTCTGGGAAATCTGGGAATTTTGGAATTTGTCAAGGGAAAGCCCGAATAGGCTGAACAGTTTGAAGTTGGATTGGTTTGAATCGGTTGAAAAATGTGGAAGTGTGCCAAAATCTGGAGAAGGAGATTAAATAGGTGAATTTTGGTGTAGAAAACCACATGTTAATGTTCTGGAACATTCACACAGTAACACTCATGATAATCAATTAAAACAATAATTGACCTTAACAATACAATTGTTTCAAATACAACAATACATATATGTAATGATAAATACAAAAGAAAGTAAATAATGGAGAGGAAGAAAGAGAAGCAAACTTTATTAACCTTGTAGATTGTTATAGTAATAATAGGTTCAGCTTGGTCAGTGTGCCATGTGTTACCCAGTTTACCCTAGGGCAACAACGTTAACATATGTTTGATGAAGGGTGACTACATGCATGACTGTATGTATGTATACTAGTCCATAAACTATAATGGATAGATCATTCACCTATTGACCCATAGAGGGCACTATTGACCCATAGAGGGCGCTATTGGCCTCTAGAGGGCACTATTGGGCCTCTAGAGGGCACTATTGGCCTCTAGAGGGCGCTATTGGCCTCTAGAGGGCGCTATTGGACTCTAGGAAGGCGCTATTGGCCTCTAGAGGGCGCTATTGGCCTCTAGAAAGGCACTATTGGCCTCTAAAGGGCACTATTGGCCTCTAGAAAGGCACTATTGGCCTCTAAAGGGCACTATTGGCCTCTAGAAAGGCACTATTGGCCTATAGATGGCACTATTGGCCTCTAGAAAGGCGCTATTGGCCTCTAGAAAGGCGCTATAGGCGCTATTGGCCTCTAGAAAGGCACTATTGGCCTCTAGAGGGCCCTATTGGCCTCTAGAGGGAGCTATTGGCCTCTAGAAAGGTGCTATAGGCCTCTAGAAAGGCGCTATTGGCCTCTAGAGGGCACTATTGGCCTCTAGAAAGGCGCTATTGGCCTCTAGAGGGCACTATTGGCCTCTAGAAAGGCGCTATTGGTCTCTAGAGGGCGCTATTGGCCTCTAGAAAGGCACAATTGGCCTCTAGAAAGGCGCTATTGGCCTCTGAGGGCACTATTGGCCTCTGAGGGCCACTATTGGCCTCTAGAGGGCACTATTGGCCTCTAGAAAGTCGCTATCGGTCTCTAGAGGGCGCTATTGGCCTCTAGAAAGGCGCTAATGGCCTCTAGAGGGCACTATTGGCCTCTAGAGGGCACTATTGGCCTCTAGAGGGCACTATTGGCCTCTAGAGGGCACTATTGGCCTCTAGAAATGCGCTATAGGCCTCTAGAAAGGCGCTATAGGCCTCTAGAAAGGCGCTATTGGCCTCTAGAGGGCACTATTGGCCTCTAGAAAGGCGCTATCGGTCTCTAGAGGGCGCTATTGGCCTCTAGAAAGGCACAATTGGCCTCTGAGGGCACTATTGGCCTCTAGAAAGGCACAATTGGCCTCTAGAAAGGCGCTATTGGCCTCTGAGGGCACTATTGGCCTCTGAGGGCACTATTGGCCTCTGAGGGCACTATTGGCCTCTGAGGGCACTATTGGCCTCTGAGGGCACTATTGGCCTCTAGAGGGCACTATTGGCCTCTAGAGGGCACTATTGGCCTCTAGAAATGCGCTATAGGCCTCTAGAAAGGCGCTATAGGCCTCTAGAAAGGCGCTATTGGCCTCTAGAAAGGCGCTAT